>NC_142931.1:139083072-139095572 GCF_046866305.1 Octopus bimaculoides | reverse complement strand
ATAGAATAAGTACTAGGCTTACAAAGAATGAGTCCTGGGGTCGATTTGCTCGACTAAAAGGCGGTGCTCCAGCATGGCCGCAGTCAAATGACTGAAACAAGTAAACAAAGAAAGAAAAGAATATCTCAGTTTATTCAATTAAGCGATAAAACTGTAAAAATGGAAATGGATGCAGTGGTGAAAGGTTGATTATATAATTCCCAAACAATGTTAAAATTCCGAGAACAATTAAATATTTAAATATTTCGATTTTGAATCGTAAAATATCCATCATTTTATTTCCTTCTCAGTTATTTATTTACATTTCCAATGTCTGAAATCAGAAATATTGTCCAATGGAACTGGATTCTGAATCCATTGCAAAGCTTGAGACACTGTCACGATCCATACATCGTTTTTGAGAGAAACTTCTTCCAAAAATTTCTTCAGTGGTTTTAAGTTATTAGTAAGCCAACGTGCGTGCAAAAATATGCCGAAAGGTGCCTTATTTCTTTCATAATGGCGATTAAAGTTGTCTTTCAAGTAATTTACGACAGCCGATGTGTTTGGAGGAATTGTACATGAATCAGCCATTGAACAAGCACTGCCTTTGTCATTGTACCAACGTATAAGTGGGACTTCCCATAATCCTGGATATGATTTCTCTGGGCAGTATTTAAGTGCACAATATCTCCAGTTAACCGGGTAATCAAGTGTAAAGGGCCACGTTGGTATTTCTGTAGTAGTAGACATTGAACCTGTAACCATCGAACTATCGAAGTAAAATTTATGATCTTCCAAACTTTTGAACTGGGCATCTTTTCCCAATGCAAGAAACGGTGAACGCATTCCACGAATATCTTCTGCTGGAATATCGGCCTTTTCACTAAGCCAGATTTTCATGCCATTTATTTCATCGGTATAAGTCTTGTAATCAGCATTCAACCAGTAATCTTCTGGAAATTTATGCGATTTGCTATGAGAAGCTATTTCATGCCCTTGGTCATATAATTCTTTCACATCCTTATAAATAGTATAATCGCCGGAAACGAAAAATGTTGCTTGAATAGGACAGCCGTTTGGATTGGTTAGGTTCAAGCTAAACAAATCCCTGTAATAACCGATATTATGCTCATTAATTCCGTCATCAAAAGTCAATAGAATTATCTGCGGAATTGCATTTGTTGGCAATGAGCCTGGAATTTCAGGCCCAGGACATTTACAGTTCGGTAATTTGCAATGTTCTGGACGACAGGGACCTGCAAAGTAAAAAAAAAAACCCATAAAATCAAATAAAAAGATGAACATTTTTTTTTTTAATGGATACGAACACATATCTACTAACTCTTATATAGAATGAGGCCTAGAGATATTGATCTACACTAATAAAAAAGAAACGAGGGTAAAAATGCAACTGTACAAACAATAGGGCAAACCTATGGAATCAGAGAAAACTGCGCAAAAATTTCATTTACCGTGGAGATTTTTGGAAGGTTGTTCTTCAACAGAGAGCAGAGTTATGCAGTTATCTCGAAAACATTACCGTTTTACTATCGGAAAACAGAAAATATTTATATTACACTATAAAGTAATCATTTCAACGATCTTTGTGGAAATATATAGATCTGAACGGGTATGTTATACATAGAAAAACATCCCGCAAACGCTGCTGTTAGAGTGACTCCATGGCTTGCTTATCGCGGAATATCAGTGAACGCAGTTCTTTTATAATATCTTGGAGAGATTTCCATCAACGTTAACTATACTTCATTTTAGCTGAATGGTTATTAACTAAACTTAAGCTATCTGCTGCATTAATATCAGTCAATGTATATTACACAGCAGTAGTATAACGGTAATTATTTTATCAACCCGGATAGGATGAAAGGTAAATGAGACCTCGGTAGAATTTGAACTCAGAACGTAAAGACGGACGAAATGCCGCTAAGCACCTGGTCCGACGATTCTGCCAGCTCACCGCCTTCAGTTCGTTTGTAATACCATGGAGAGATTTCCACCCGTGTTAATTATACCTCATTTTAGCTGAATGGCTCTTAACTGAACTTAATCTGTCTGACGCATTCATATCAGACAATGTATATTACACAGACCACTTGAGCTGATGCTTGTGGAATACAAAACTTAACTCTCCATTTTATCCCGTCATTTGAATGTTTAAACATCTCCATTGCCAGAGATTACTATTTTCATTTAATTTGCTAAGAGACTACAAGTCTATGAGGCCGTAATTTACACAGATTTTCAAGTAGTTTAGACTGAGAGCACAACACTGCCCCGCCTAACAAAGTGCCTGTCGTTTGCAGAGTTTACTTTCAGGTATTATAGGTACTCATTTTGGTTAACAGGCAGCTCCGTCCAAAAGAATGACGATTAATTGCCGGAGAAATTAACCAAATAAGCTACAAGTGATGTCAGTGAAATACCAAGATGGAAGTAATTGACCAAAATAAATTCTGCTTTATTTATCAAAAATTTACTGACTTCATAAGCCGATCATGCGACATCCAACAACAAATTTTGTATCTTCTGGTTTTGTCTGAAATATTGCTGATGTAGCTGAGGCAGACTGCTGCAAGGTAGTATACCCAGAAACGAATACCCCTGAATAAAAAAAGATTTCGTGGTTTGTTTATCGAGGCATGCTAGTGAGAATGCTCACAAACAACCGATGTAATAATCTTGACAGATTAATCCTTTCTACTATAGACACAAGGTCTGGAATTGGGGGTGGGGGTGTTAAGTCGATTACATCGACACCATTGCTCAGCTGATACTTAATTTATCGACCCCGAAAGAATGAAAGACAAAGTCGACCGCGGCGGAATTTGAACGCAGAATACAGCGGCAGACGAAATACCTATTTCTTTACTGCCCACAAGGGGCTACACACAGAGGGGACAAACAAGGACAGACAAACGGATTAAGTCGATTATATCGACCCCAGTACGTAACTGGTACTTAATTTATCGACCCCGAAAGGATGAAAGGCAAAGTCGACCTCGGCGGAATTTGAACGCAGAACGCAGCGGCAGACGAAATACCGCTAAGCATTTCGCCCGGCGTGCTAACGATTCTGCCAGCTCACTTCCTTATCTTGGCGGATTAATGAGTCGTCCAGAAAGAGCTGCTGGCAATGTGGTTTCACTCGCTGCCTAAGAGCTGGGGGTTTTTCCCATGAGAACGGTTACCTAATCTATCCACACTAACTAATTCGTTTCATACACCTTGACGTAACAGTCTGCCCTCAGACTGCCCTTTTCGCTTTCAACGGCAGATCGAGAAATTAATTTTTCGTAACTAAACACTTTCAAACTGGTAGAATGTGTCATATAAAACATCTTTTATTCTTAGCGTTTTTGAGAAAATTGTGTATTTTCGAAGTTATTTCGTGTTAAAGTTGTCGTATTTCGGTAATTTCAACCAATCAATGACATGTATTCAGCTGAACAAAATTACTGCTGTTGTTTGTCAAAAACTTCCGACGGTGTATATTTCGTTTGTCACTGTTATTTAAGACATATTTCATCTCAGTTACGTTCGTATGAATAAACAATTGAATACACGATATTGATTGGTTGAAATTACCGAAATACGACAACTTTAACAGGAGATAACTTCGTAAATAGAAACTTATCTCAACAACGCTAAAAGATGTTTTATATGACACATTTTATCAGTGTCCGAAGTTTGAAAGTGTTTAGTTACAAAAAATTAATTTCTCGATCTGCCGATGAAAGTGAAAGGATCCGAATTCCGAAAACGGAACCGAGCAATGATACCGTTTTTGATTGGTGTAACATTAAGAGAAATGTGTGTGAGCAACAAATGGAAACTACGCAGTAACTCGGTGGATTAGATGATGCAGGGTTTCCCTTTATCGTAGATTTAGATGAATCGAAATACATGTATCGAAAATATCATTGAGGAAAGTGGGACGATGCGAGTCATTGAGCATTTGACTCAATAGAAAGACGTACAGGCAAGGGCTGTGTAAGAACGCCGATCGTAGGCGGGAAACACTTTGGTTGATTATAAACTTGTTATTGTTGGTAGAAAAACGTACGATATGGAATGGATGGGCGTCCTATGTTAGTTTAGGTAATATGTATACCCATGAAGTTGTAAGCCATATTTTTAAATTCGTAAATCAAAACAATGAGAGTATACATGCTCAAGCAATCGAAGTGAGATAGGTGCTCGCCAATAAACAAAAATAGCCAAGGCGACAATGCAGAACGAGCGGTGCTTTATATACATCGTATCTGCAGGGGTGTTTTTTGGAGAAGTATATTCAGAAATCATGAACTGTCATTCACGAATCTGATTTCATATAACATGTTTTGCTTATAAAGATAAATTTCTTGCAAACATTGTTTTCAAGTTTAATGCATTTTCTTGTTTAAATCTGTTCAGTGTCATTGTTTCGGTGGCCTTTTTTTTTATCTATGCAGAATATATTTTCATTATGGGTTGCCGCTCCCGTCACTTCCAGTTGTGTCAGTACTACGCATTTTATCGCAATTTACTTCCATTATTTTATGACCCAAAACTATGTTAACGCTGATTTTCAGAGTTTACTGAAGCAACAGGAGATGAAGACTTAATCCACAACACAATCTGAGAACTGAGTCCAATGATACGTATGCATGACGTAACATGTTACTTACACTTTTACTCCAAATGAATAGCGCCAATATTTCGGCTGTTTCACAAAAGCATAGTTATATACAATACCTCGTATCTAAAATAATTTATTAAATTTATACACAAGATCTTAAAAGGCGGAGAGTTAGGATTTGAAAAGCAAAATCACTAACGCTTTGTGCAATTTAATATTAGACAAAAAACAGGTCGCTCCTAGGAAACAACATGCTAACATAAAACGATAAATGACTGCATGGAGTAAGAAATATTTTAAGTTTAAAAGAGAAAAAAAATCAGTTTTCAATAAACACCAAATTCTGAGTGCTGTAAAGTGGATTATATATAACTCTAGTTCGACAATCAGAGATCAATTATTTCTTTTTGAATAACAACTATGTAAAGAGATAAAAACATCAGTGAAAGATTTGGTGTGTAAAATTAGTGAAAATTATTACTTACCTGTGAGTTCAAATATCTTTTGGGGATGAGTTGATGGTTTAGAAGTAGTGGTTTGAGGATGAGTTGATGGTTTAGAAGTAGTGGTTGACAAAATTTTACTTATTAATGAACTTCGTTTGAAAGGAACACCGTCAGTGGTAACTACAGACGTTGTAGGTGGTTTGGTAGCAGCTCCAACATCATTTAACTTGGTGGTTTTTGATCGATTTATCTGTGCACTGCAATCATTAGGGTTTGGCCAGTTACAGACGTTAAATCTTGGATCAAAATGTAGTTCTGTACCGCAAGACATTAATGCTTTCCTGTTATATCCTGTACACCGATAGAATTGGTTAGGATGTTCTTCATGGCACATGTAACCACCGCTTTCCGCACAAATTTCATAAGAATATGATGGAGTAATAAATAAAACATGTACCAAAATTAATAACAACCAAAATTTATGTGGATATTTATGGAAAACTCCTTCGAAGCCCATTTCCATGAAATATTTGTCGATTTAAACGTATATGTTGATTTGAAATCTTAAACGTACTGTTAGAAATTCAGGTTGAAACTGATATTGTTTGACTTCTTTATCGCTTTTAAACATTTTGTGGCGTAAAACAAACTACAATGAGTAGTTAATGGGAGGGGAGATCAGTTATTTATAACCAGGTAAAAAGTTCCGCCCACCATTCTCTCACAGTCAGTGCAGAGGGAAGAGCCCCCACTGCAAAAAAAAAAATAATAGATAAATAAAAAAGAGCAGGTATTTGACAGTTTTTTTTTTATTTTCGTTCTTCTATGTCCTTTCTGTTTGTTTTGCTTTTGTTTTTGTTAGAAGGCAACTGTTTGTTAATGTGAGATAGAGTTCAATGTTGCGCTTCACAAGGTCGCTTCAATAACAGAAAGCGCTTAATGCATGTGCGGTTTCGATTCCCTGCCGATTCTATTTCACTTACGCTGCAAATTTTACCCAACCAAAAGCCGCGAATATAAATTGATGGAAGGTTTTAGCAACAAAATTGTAGAGTAATTTTAGTACATTAGATTCAATTAAGAATAAGGATAATGAGGTCAGGAAATGGAGAAATTTATAACACTCACTATATGAGTGCATCGCAATATGCTTAGCGGCATTTTGTTCGTCTTCGTGCTCTGAGTTCAAATTTCGCCGTGGTCGACTTTGCTTTTCATCCTCTCAGGGGTCTTTAAAATAAGTTTCAGTTGAGTACTTGGGTCGATGCTATCGACTTATTCCCCTCCACGAAATTGCAGGCCTTGTCCCAAAATTTGAAATCAATATTAATACATAATATATATATATATGACTTCCTTATATAAACAAACACATACATCCACTTAAACGCACCCCTATATAATTGTAAAGTAAATATGAATATGTATGGTATAGTTACGTTAAACTAAGTACAAAGTTCAGATCTGGTTCAGAAATATGACGTACAAATACAATAAAACCAGAAATTCTGGTATATTACTAATACTGGAGGTGGACAGTCCAAGAGTGTAGAATAGGCTGAGCAAAGTTCAAAGAGCTTCTACCTTTGTTGGCAACAATGGGCCTCTCCCTCAGAGGGAAAAGCAAATGGTATGATGCTTGTGTGCGAACAGCCATACTACATGGCAGTGAAACATGGGTTGTGCCTGCAAAGGACATGCGAAGGCTTGAAAGAAATGAACCTAGTATGCTTCGCTGGATTTGCAATCTCAGTGTGCATATACAACAGACTGTAAGCATCTTGAGAGAAAGGTTAGGCATAAGAGGTGTCAGATGTGATGTGTAAGAGAGAAGACTGCGCTGGTATGGTCATGAAATCCGTATGGATGATGACACTTGCGTAAAGAAGTGCCAATCTCTGACCGTGGAGGGAACCTATGGAAGAAGTAGGCCCAGAAAGACATGAGACGAGATAGTGTAGTATGGTCTTCGGATGTTGGGTCGCACAGAGGCGATGACAAGTGATCGAAACCTTTGGCGATTTGGTGTACTTATCAAGCCAAGTGAAATCGGAGTCATGGACAGTGCCGCTGACACGTAAAATGCACCTGTTCCGCTGACATGTAACATGCACCCGTGCCGGTGACGCATAAAAGGCATCCACCACACTCTTGAAGTGGTTGGCGTTCGGAAGAGCATCCAGCCATAGAAACAAACCAAAGCAGACATGAGCCTAGTACAGCTCTGCAGCTTGCCAGTTACTATCAAACCGTCTAACCCATGCCAGCTTGGAAAACGGACGTTAAATGATGATGATACGAATATACATGAATATAATGAATATATATTCTTCTACTTGTTTCAGTCATGTGACTGCGGCCATGCCGGAGCACCGCCTTTAGTCGATCAAATCGACCCCAGGTCTTATTCTTTATAAGCCTAGTACTTATTCTATCAGTGTCTCTTTTGCTGAACTGCTAATTTACGGGGACGCAAACACACCAACATCGGTAGCCAAGTGATGGAGGTGGGTTACAAACACAGAAACACAAACACATACATATATACATACATGACAGGATTCTTTCAGTTTCCGTCTGCCAGATCCACCCACAAGGCTTTGGTCGGCCCAAACCAATAGTAGAAGCTACTTACCCAAGGTGCCACGCAGTGGGACTGAACCCGGAACCATGTGGTTTGGAAGCAAGCTCATTACCACACTACCACTCCTACGTGTATATATATATATATATATATATATATATATATATATATATATATATATATATATATTGGGTATGGTAGATGAGTACACCAAAAATTCAGATTCAGGTGAATATGGTACTTAAGTTGAGGCACCAGAATTTAGTACGGTATATCCATACAATTTCAAAGTAAGGTTATTAAAATCAAAATAAGCAACAAGGATATCCAGAGATAATGCCGTACGATCGTTTCATGCAACTCTATTTAATTGAACAATGTAATCATTACATCAATTTAAAATGCAGAGCAATCCTCAGCTGCTCCCCCCTTAGTTGTCAGCCAGCATCTTGTTCTAAGTTTTCCTTTACCAAACCTTATCATTTTTATGACTACGCCAACTATGATTTCTGTCTGCTTTCTCAACCCAACAGATAATACTCTTTATTTTCTCAACATTGGATATACAAGGTTTGATAAACTAGTCTATAAATTAAAACTGACCCCATAAAAAAAAAACAAGTAAAATCAGTGACAGGCAGAGTCTTCTTGACAATTTATTTATTAACTTCTATGTTGTAGTAGAGACAACATGTTCTTTGTCTATCTCCTTAACTTCTTGAAGATTTTAGGTATTATTATACTAACGTGTCCATCTGTTCTAATTTAATTAAATTCTTTGTTTTTATACTACTGAGGATTGCTCTGCATTCTAAATTGATGTAATGATTACATTATTCTATTATTCAATTAAATGGAGTTGCATGAAACGATCGTACTGCATTATCTCTGGATACCCTTGTTGCTTATTTTGATATATATATATATATATATATATATATATATATATATATATATATATATATATACATATATATGTATATATATATATACATATATATATATATATATATATATATATATATATATATATATATATATATATATATATATATATATATATATATATATATATATGGGAGAATATACAAATAATAACAACAGACGAGGACAGGTGGTGTAAATAACAAAAGTATATATTAGTATGACGGTCGGGAATACGGAAAGTCTTTGACGTTTCGAGCTACGCTCTTCAACAGAAAGAATACGGAGACAAGGAGAAAAACACGGAGAAAAAAAAATTTGAATAGTGTTCAGTTAACGGTCAATCATAATAATGGCCGATCATAACAATGACTGACCGGAAGTTAGAAATTCTTATTTCAGGAGAGCTAAGAAAGGGGGAGATAACAAACGGTGATCGGGAACGAGGGGCTGTGTGTGGGAGGTAGAATGCTGGTGATCTTGACGTATGTAGTGTGAAAATGGGGAAGGGAGAAAGGGAGAAAGTAGTTGGTCAGTTGTAGTGTGTGCGTGGTGTGATGCGAGGGTATTGGTGTGGTGTGCGTGGTGTGATGCGAGGGTATTGGTGTGGTGTGATGTGAGGGTGTTGGGAGGTGGGGAAGGCATGGGTGGAGTGTGGGTTAGGCTTAGGGTGGGGTAGAGGTAGGGGTCTGTGGGTAGGGGTGGGTGGTGGGTGTAATATATATATATATATATATATATATGTATATACATACATCAGAGTATACTATCATAGAATAGACTAAAGCATTAGAACATTTTAGCTTTTATTTCTAGCAATGTAGGTGTTTCTAACACTCTAGTCATATTTAAGTGAAAATATAGTTTTCCTTTTTGGTGAAACATTGCATACTGCTGTTTGTATTAATTTTCTGTATACAATTTAGCGAATCATCCATAGATATTTTGGGTGAAAACATATATACTGACAAAGAATTCAGTCTGGAATCTGCTGAAGACCTTCCTGATTATTGCCGAAACTGATCGGTGAGTATAAGGAATTCTCGATCGGTGTTTTCGGGCGATTAGTGTGTTTGTGTGTGTGTGTATGTTTGTGTGTGTGTGTGTGTGTGTGTGCGTGTGTGTGGTATGTGTGTGTGTGTGAGAGAGAGAGAGAGAGAGAGAGAGACAGAAAATGGAATTCACATGATTCTTTATTCAAAATCACTACAATAGTTTCGACTCATCTTGCATCTATACGGCACAGGCAAGGTGCTGTACAATCGTCTTGCATTATACGTCTCCTCGAGTGGCTTTTTGAAACAAGTATCTTACATTTTCTTCTCTCCATTTCACGTAGCTCTATTAAGATATATGTCTAAGTCGCTGCTACATTCTAACAGTTTTCATGAGAAACTTGAGAGAGAAGACATACTTCTCTTCAAAAAAAGGAGTACAATGAAATACACCGATAAAACGTAGATAAATAAAATATAAAAGTCCGAAGCATACATAATTTCAAAACATCAAACCGGACATATATAGATAGTGCTATCCAAACAAAAGAATTATATATACAAAAGGTTGCATTAAAAGCAATAAGGCCATTAAATGTATCCAGGGGAAGAGAGCGCTGCTCAGTCTACTCTATGACAACTTTAAGTCTCCAAATTGGAGTTAATTTATAGCCACCACACATATTTACATTGCGAGATCGGCCTCGAGATAAACTCGTTCAAATCGGAAGTCGTTAACGTTAACTACGGCGCAGAGGACTTTGCGGCCTCCGTATCAGACGTACGTTCAATACTTCACCAGGTTAAAGTGACCTCAAAGGAAAACTTCCTTATCTTTGGTTCGCCGATTGTTCTGCCTGCCATTCGCCCCACCCTCAGGTCTAAGCTCCTCCAGCTTGAATGATTGACAGCAATCGACGCCCACCCAGCATTGTTCCTATTAAGAAACTGCTTCGCCATGCCGAAGTTACTGTATACCCTCCGATGTGCCCCTTGCTACAACCACGCATCTCTCCTCATGGATCTCGATGCCTGTATTCAACGGGTCGCCGAAGGGATATGCAGCGTTCGGTTTGACAGCACTGGCTGGCAATAGGCTACTTTACCCATCAAATATAGCGTTCTCGGCTTTCAATTTCTGGTCTTGTTGGCCTTACCGGCTTTTCTCGCGTCGGTGACCTCTTGCCGTGTCCTCATTAACAGGGTTCTTCGCAACACAACTGAACCATTTGTGATTGGGGAGCTCGAAGAAGCCTACACGACAAGGAGCCAGCTCAGCCTGTACCTCTCTGTGGAGGTCCGGTCCTCTCAAAAGAAATGGGATGCCATCTAGTGCAGCATAACCTCGGACAAGCTAATCCCCCGACTTGACCAGCACCGTTTAGCATGTTTCCGCTCAACCTCCGAGCCTCACAGCGGAGCTTGGCTTAATGCGGTGCCATCACTCGTAACTGGCACTCAGCTTAATAGCAACTGCCTGCGCATCAGCGTTTCCCTGAGGCTTGGTCTCCATATCTGTGAGCTTCAACAATGTCGCTGCGAATCCATTTTGGATTCTTTCGGCCTCCACCCATAGGCACGCCGTCATTATGCTATGAGAAATGTTTCCATACTGTGAGAGACAAGCACACAAATACATATTCATGTGTACATGTATGAGAATACACACACACACACACACACACACACACACACACACACACACACACACATATATATATATATATATATATATATACAAAATACAAAATGGCTGATAGTTAGCAAGGTGAGACACACATAAGAAAGAAGGAAACAAAGGACCACTGATGAGGTCACAGAAGTGTGACGAAAGAACTCTGGCCGAAATAAGATTAAGATTAATGTAATATAAAGCTGAAGCAAATTAACACCAAATATACAGTGCGTGTGTTTTTATTGGCTAAACTGGCAATATGACCATCCCCAAGTACAACAATATATATATATACTTACTTGGAAAAGGGTGCGTGGCGTTCGATCATATAATAATATAAATAATATATAGATATATGCATATACCCACACATATATGTACATACCTACATATATATGTATATATACATGCATATATGGGTACAGGACATCACAAAAAACGTTAAACACAATGAGAAACGAAAACATAAAGACGAAAACAGAAAACGAACTTTTTCGAACAACGAAAAAAACAAACCACGAAACGAGACATGCAACATAAAGAGTATACCCCTTCGTCAGTTGTCCCTGTTCCATCTACTCCGCGTTTCGCTTTTATGTTTTCGTTTCTCGTTGTGTTTAACGTTTTTTTTTATGTCCTGTACCCATATATGCATGTATGTATACATATAGATGTGGGTATGTACATATATGTATGGATGTTTGCATATATCTATATCTTATTTATATTATATTATATATATATCTATATATATATATATATATATATATATATATATATATATATATATATATATATGGCTGAAAAGAGGCTAAGAGTCTATAAAATCAAAAATTGTGGTTAAAAAAGTAAATAAAGTTGAAAAAGGCAGAAAAATATATTTTAGAGAATGTTTAATATTAACATTGCTTGTTTTCACCTTTTCGATATCAGTGAAGAATTTCACTGGAAAAGTAGATATAAGATTGCCAAGATTTTGTCTCTCTCACCAAGGATCAGTGGCTATCGAACGCCGACGAAGGGAAATAACCCTGAAACCCGGGTCCGTTCGTTCTACAGATCATGGTGAGAGGGATAACTTCCCTTGGCAAACAGGACACAGTAGTGTGTCGATAAGCCAGCTGGAGGAGATGTCCTCCTGGGGCTAAAAGCAACAGTAACATCCACCCCTAGGGGTCAGCCACACTTAAGTGGCAATATACTACAATATATATATATATATATATATATATATATATATATATATATATATATATAT
>NC_142931.1:139038072-139078072 GCF_046866305.1 Octopus bimaculoides | reverse complement strand
AACCACAATTTTCAGTGTTTATTAACACTTTCCTTTCTGCGTGGCATGAGACTTCGACGGAGCTTCTATCCAAAAACTTCAAAATTTTATCCATTTATGGTAAATGATACTGAAATTATTTTAAAAATATGTTTTTATTTGCCTAGCTAATCGGTCTGATAGTGAGGCATAATTATTTTCATCTGAAAACCACGAGAAGTTTTGGATCTTTTCTGTTGCTGCCAGTTTACGATTTTTAAAAACTTTTTCTTCCAATTATTTTAAAATTTGGTGAGCTGATGTAGTTTTGCTAATTATGGAATTGGTGGCTATTTTTGCCATAAATTAATAAATAAAAAGTTAATAGCTTATAAAGTTTGCAAATTTTGGGTAATTTTAGCTAGTTGAACGGTACAGACACATTTGTTTGTTTCCATAGTAACAAGCCATGCAGTTGTCTGCTCTTACAACCATGTGCATTTTTCTTTACCTGTCTATTTTCTTTGACGACTGCCTATCTTCTGAACTATCAAATTTTTGCCATTCTCACCTGTGTTTTTTTTTTTTTTTTTGAGAAATGGCTATTTTCGGTATCTGTCCTGTTACCACCGCATTTTCATAATTTTTAACTGTTTTTCTGAACATTTTCAACCTAAATAAAAGTATGACTTTAGCCAACTCGTTTAATCTTTCAAGTATGTTGGAGAAATTGAACATCGAGGAGGATGTAGTTAAGGATGTAGTAGTTGGAAGGTATATACCAAATTTGAAAATTATCACTTAAAATTTGAAAAACTGAGATAAAAATGATCCAGTCTTATCCTGAGTGAGCGAAATAATGGACACTAGCATTTATACAGTGATAAATAGTACCTACGTCCGTGCCATATGATGGAATTAGTGACGTGCTTTTCCCAACCGTCAAATTGTAGCTAACGTTGATGGAAATCTCTCCAAGATACTATAAAAGGACTGCTCTCACTGATATTCCTCGATAAGCAAGCCATGGAGTCGCTTTAACAGCGGCGTTCGCCGGATGTTTTTCTATGCATAACATACACATTCGGATATATGTATTTCCACGAATAATTTCGGTGACATTTCAAATAATTATTTTATAGCGTAATATAATTATTTTCATTTCTTCGAAAGTCATAGGAATAGAAATGTTTGTTAACAACGTAAATGCATCATCTGTTCTCTGTTGAAGAACAACCTTCCAAAATCGACACCCTATTTTCTCCCCACGGCAAATGAATGTTTTGCGCAGATTTCTCTGATTCCACAGATTTCCCAATTCTTTACATAATTGCATTTTTACCCCTCGTACCAATACTTCTTCTACTGAAACTCTTCACGATTCATTTTATTAATAGCTCTAGGCCTCATTCCATATAAGAGTTCTGCGATATGTGCTCCTATCCCTTATTAAAAAATAAAGTCCATCGCTTGATTTGATGTTTTGTTTCTTTTTATTTTGCAGGTCCCTGTCGTCCAGAACATTGCAAGTTACCAAACTGTAAGTGTCCTGGGCCTGAAATTCCAGGCTCACTGCCAACATATGCAACTCCGCAGATAATTCTATTGACTTTTGACGACGGAGTTGATGAGGCTAACATGGCTTATTACAGACGATTGCTTGATTCGAGCATAACCAATCCAAACGGCTGTCCTATTCAAGCAACGTTTTTTGTTTCCGGCGATTATACTAATTATAACAGTGTGAAAGAATTATATCAGCATGGACATGAGATAGCATCTCATAGTAAAACGCATAAACTTCCTGTTACTTACTGGTGGAATGCCAATCGTGTGATTTATACCAATGAAATAGTTGGCATGAAACAAGAGCTTTGTATGAGGGCAAATATTTTCGAAAGCGATATTCGAGGAATGCGCTCACCGTTCCTTGCATTGGGAAAAGATGCCCAGTTCGAAACTTTGGAAACCTATAGATTTAAATATGACAGTTCGATGGTAACAGGATCAGTTGCTACTACTGCAGAGGTACCAACATGGCCCTTTACACTTGATTACCCGGTTAAGAAAAAATATTGTACACTTAGAAACTGCCCAGAGAAATCATATCCAGGATTATGGGAAGTCCCACTTATACGTTGGTACAATAACAGAGGAGGTGCTTGTTCAATGCCTGATGCATGCAGAGTTTCTAGCAACCCTAGAACTGTTCTACAATTCTTGAGAGACAATTTTAATCGTCATTACAAAAGAAATAAGGCGCCTTTCGGTATATTTTTGCATTCACCATGGCTTATGAAAAATTTAAACCCATTGAAGCAATTTCTGAAAGAAGTTTCTCGCAATAAAGATGTATGGTTTGTGACTGTGTCTCAAGCGTTGCAATGGATTCAGAATCCAGTTCCATTGAACAATATTCCTCAATTCAGAAGTTGGAACTGTAAATAAACTTGTGAAAAAAAAAAAAAGAAAAAGCAAAGTGATGGGTATTTAAGGACTAAAAATTGAACTATTTAAGTATTTATTTATTCTCATGAACTTACCATTCTGTGAGAGTTTTTTTTTTTTACATTTTTTCTACATCAACATTTTCCATAAAATTTTATTTAATTTATAAAGTTTTAACGCTTAACTGAATAAATTGAAAAACAGAAATATATTCTTATTGTTCTTAAGAAATCAATTGAAAATTTTTATTGCATGACATAAATATCAAACAAAATATGCAATTATATATACGGGCAGGCATGGCTGTGTGAAAGAAGCTTGCTTTCCAAACACATGGCTATAGGTCCAGTCCTACTGCGTTTCGCACACGTGTGTGCATGTATGTCTGCCTGTATGTGTGTGTGTGTGTGTGTGTGTGTGTGTGTGTGTGTGTGTGTGTGTGTGTGTGTGTGTATGTGTGTGTGTGTGTGTGTGTGTGTTTGTGTGTCTGTTTGACCTTCTGTTTGTGTCCCGTTTGATAACTGCTGCTGGTTTGTTTACGCCCCTGTAACTTACCGTTTCGGCAAATAAAACCGATAGAACAAGTATCAGGTTTAACAATTAGATACAGGCGTCAATGAGGTCGACTAAACCCTTCAAGGTGCTGCCCCAGCATGGCCGCTGTCCAATGACTGAAACAAGTAAAAGACAAGATACAATTTCGATTACGAATTCGCACGAAATTGAAAATATTTTATATCTACAGACTAAAGTATAGGAGAATATTGTAGTTCGCTCGAAGCATTGTATATTGTTTGTAAAATATATTGTCTTGAATGGCACAACAATACACTATAATAACAACAATGGACTATAATAACTGCTATAATTTAATCATCCATAGTCTTCTATAATATTTCGGAATATAAAAATTCCTTCTTCAGATATCCCTAGGAATTGATTGAGTCACTGCTACGTTTTTTTTCTTTTTCCGGAAGTGTCTCAGCAGTGGTCTCACGAAGGTCCTTCCAGAATTCCGCATGAGAAGTGCGTGAGGGTGGCCATGTCTCAAGCTCGTGTGTGCTGGCACATCCGTAGCGCTGCTTCAAGTTATGCATTATACTTGCAGTTTCCATTTTTCTCTCCTTTCTTTTTTTTTTTATAAATAATACATGAGCAACTTAACAAAAATGAACCTACACGCATCCAGAGGAAAGTATGTAATAAGACTTTATTGTAAATTTATACAGTTCAATGTGTAAATATATTGCATGCAATCATTAACATTTTCAGTCATTTATTTAAACTCTCTGCTAACTCACCAAATTCAATTATTAGAAATAGATTGGTTTTGAGATTTAAAGTTGGTAATTTTCTAAAACTTTAATTCTTGTGTATAAGGGGCCCACTGAACTTGAAGTGTCACCTCATGAGTTAAGTCCGGACCTATATATATATATATATATATATATATATATATATATATAATTGAGATTCAGTTGAACTAGGTACTTAAGTTGAAGCCCCAAGTCAGTGTGGAATTAACCGTACAACTCAAAGTAAGGTGAATAAAATCAAAATAAGCAACAGAATATCAAGATATAACAACCGTTTCAAGTGGCTCCATTTAATTGAACAATGCAAACATTACATCAATTTAAATGCAAGGCTATCCTCAGCTTCATAAATAAATAGAATTTTTTAATCAGTTGGACACATCAATATAATTTTACTCAAATTCTCTAACAGAGCAAGAAGAGGAAGAAAGTCCATGTTGCTACTAATGTGACTCGGAATATACTACACTTCTAAGAACTGTATGAAGTTTGTTAGGGTCGTAGCTTGTAAAGGATTGTAGTTCACTTTTAATTTATTAGTCTTTCTTTTTATCAACTATCAAATCTAAGGCTAGAGGACAGTGTCTGTTTAGAATGGATAGATAGAGTGAGTTGACAGTTTATAGTTGGGTGTGGTCATAAATATTGTCAAGATTTTAGAAATGTATAAGTAATTATCTATAAAGAAGGCTGGGTAGGGGAAGACCCTAAATCAAGATGTTAATTACCTGTTAAAGGGGCAAGACGCTAATAAAACATATGATGTTAATACAGAGGAAATTATCATGGGTACAAAGGATGATTGTATATAAACAGTATTGTTGTGTTGTATGAAGATAAAATTTAAGATTACTAAAAATTATATTATAACCAGAATAGATAAACTATGTATATATACCGATTCAACATTAGAAAGGGAAGATTACATAGAAGTAGTTTTATATTTATACCTGTACTTAATTATTTACTTCTTAGGTGGTTTCTATAAAGATTGCTCAGGGTATTTACTTATGGAATACTGGTGCGATAAATCATGCTATCTTTATATTAGTTATAAGCTAAGAATCAGAAAAAAATCGGAAAAATGGGTTGTGTACAGATACATACACATATTTAACTTTGTGCACACATGCAAATATATACAAATATTTGTACTTTATTATGGGCATGTTATAATCAACTCTTCTAGACTTAAGTAACTAGAAAGTTTATATTTCTCTTTATGAACATTAATAACTTACAAGAGATAAGAGGTTGATAGGTAATGATATCAAAATAAGAAAACACAATAATAAGAAATTATAGAGAATAGTAAGAAAATATATATATAACTTATTATATATAATACTAGTGGGTAAGTTCACATCATATACGACACTAAAATTAATTTCTCCTGTCCAGGTTCAAGTGCAGCACCTATAAACGCTAATTTCGAAAATATTTAAATGTACGGGTGACCCTATGTACGCATGATACCCTTAGGTCTAATCTATTATTAACCAGGTTGCTCTTGTCCCTATGCTTAAAAATTTCACAAGTTTCCATAGAGCACAGCTCGCACCCGTACCGACCATCTCTATAAGGCTGCGCTTTCCTTATAATATCCCATTTAAAGCTAAATTCGATTCTACTTTCCTTCAGTTCCCAAATCTTGCTAGATAAGGACGTACAATTGGCCTTATGTTTGAGGCTAAAAGATGAAAAATGGTTATTAATGCGTTTTTTCATATTTATTGAACATCCTATGTATACAAAGTTACCAGCTACAGTTGTGATAGTACACATATAGATTACGTTTTGGATTAGACATCGACCTAATAACGGACAGTGGGATTTAACCCTACAATTGCAACTAGGAGAATTACCACTATTAATATTATTGATATTCATATCATTATTATTATTATTATTATTATTATTATTATTATTATTAATCCTATTACTACTGTTGTATGTGTTATTTTCATATCCGGTATTATCTCTCCATCCTTCAATTGTAGTATCATTCACATTCATCCCAGCATCATCAGGCAATTCAGTAGTCCCTGTGCTAGTATAGACCTCATGGATACAGTCTATATTTTATATATTAGAAGCATTGGTACCGCTGTTTCTATTTTCTACGTCACCATTAATATTATTATTCACATTGTAGGGGTTTAAGTTGGTGTGGACATTAGCATTATTAGTACTACCGCTTGCTAATTTAATATTCTTTCTATTTAACCTTGCTATGATGGTAC
Source organism: Octopus bimaculoides (assembly GCF_046866305.1). Taxonomy (NCBI): domain Eukaryota; kingdom Metazoa; phylum Mollusca; class Cephalopoda; order Octopoda; family Octopodidae; genus Octopus; species Octopus bimaculoides. The sequence continues at coordinate 139,072,107 of NC_142931.1, read as the reverse complement.
CCATATTAGGGAGAGTAGAGTATGAGATTCTAACTGACTTACGGGAAAAAATTCTGTTGTAGCTATGGGAAACAGGAAAGTTTTTTTTCTAAAATTGTCATAAATTTCCTATATATGTTTATGGATATGGTACAGTTGAAGGGAACGTTATACCAGATCAAGTCCTTATTTTCAGACTTACGGTGCAGGTAAGAGCGAAATCTGCCTGTTCTCTCAACGTCTTTGAAAACCGTGGCTTGATTATTAGGTATGTCTCTATTACCAGTATTTTTCTTATCCTTATAGAGCAGAGCAACCTGTCTATTCCCTTTACCCCCTTATCTAAACTAAAATTCCTACTTGCTGTAACATCTACTTTTCTGTTGCTGCTTATTTTTTTAATTTAAATTGATGTGTTTGCTGGATGCTTTTCTAGTTGGTATGTTTTCCCAACCAAGTAAGTTTGTAATTCCTCTATCACTTAAAATCTCATTACTTTCACTATAATTAGGTGGTGTACTTTCAGGACTAAGAAAAGTAATTTCCTTGTCGTATCTTGCTTTAGACAAAGCAAAGTTGTAGTGGTGGGAATGGGTATCAAAAATGTTCTTATTCACTGATAATTTTGTAATTCTCCTAGAAATACTTTTCACCACAGATGCAAGTGTCTTCTAAGTGGATGTTCCTTAAATTTTACATTGCCAATTAGTTCAAATAAGTCTTTTTCAAAATTTTTCAGTAGGGGGCTCGGTGGAGGATTTCTTCTGCTTTAGAATATCCTCATATAATATAGGAGTGGTTGTGTGGTAAGTAGCTTGCTTACCAGCCACATGGTTCCGGGTTCAGTCCCACTGCGTGGTACCTTGGGCAAGTGTCTTCTACTAAACCCTCGGGCCGACCAAAGCCTTGTGAGTGGATTTGGTAGACGGAAACTGAAAGAAGCCCGTCGTATATATGTATGTATGCGTGTGTGTGTGTGTGTGTGTGAGAGAGTTTGTCCCCAAAACATCGCTTGACAACCGATGTTGGTGTGTTTACATCCCGTAACTTAGCAGTTCGGCAAAAGTGACCGATAGAATAGGTACTAGGCTTACGAAGAATAAGTCCTGGGGTCGATTAGCTCGACTAAAAGGCAGTGTCCCAGCATGGCAACAGTCAAAATGACTGAAACAAGTAAAAGAGTAAAAGTGATATGTTTCTAGGTTACTATTCTTCTTCTTAGCCTCATAAGGGTAAGCTATCCATCTCATCCTTCGAACAAAGTCATTTGTTCTATGGATTAGCAGCCATATATAAGTATCCTTATTGTGTAAGGGGATGTCCTTCTGAGAAAATTCCATATTTATCCTTTCCATTCTAATGAAGTTAAGTACCTGAAGCGTCGTATGGGTTTGGTTGACGAGTTATGAAATAGTTGAGATTCAGTTGAATTAGGTACCTAAGTTGAAGCACCAAGTCAGTGCGGTATTATGCGTACAACTCAAAATAAGGTGAATAAAATCAAAAATAAGCAAGAGGATATCAAGAAGGGATGCAGTACAACCGTTTCAAGCGGCTCCATTTAATTGAGCGATGCAATCATTACAGCAATTTAAATGTAGGGCTATCCTCAGCTTCATAAATAAATATAATTTTTTAATCAGTTGGACACATTAATATAATTTTACTCAAATTCTCTGACAGAGCAAGAAGAGGGAGAAAGTCCATGTTGCTACTAATGTGACTCAGAATATACTACACTTCTAAAAACTGTATGAAGTTTGTTAGGGTTGTAGCTTGTAAATGATTGTGGTTCACTTTTAATTTATTAGTCTATTTTATCAACTACCAAATCTAAGGCTAGAGGACAGTGTCTGTTTAGAATGGATAAACAGAGTGAATTGACAGTTTATAGTTGGGTGTGGTCATAAACATTATCAGTATTTTAGAAAATGTATAAGTAACTGTCTATAAAGAAGGCTGGGTAGGGGAAGACCCTAAATCAAGATGTTAATTACCTGTTAAAGGGGCAAGACGCTAATAAAACCTATTGGCGGCAACATGAACATTCTCCCTCTTCTTGCTCTATTAGAAAATTTGAGTAAAATTATATTAATGTGTCCAACTGACTAAAAAATTCTATTTATTTATGCAGTTGAGGATAGCCCTACATTTAAATAGATGTAATGTTTGCATTGTTCAATCAAACGGAGCCGCTTGAAACGGTCGTACTGCATCACCTCTTGATATCCTGTTGCTTATTTTGATGATAATATATATATATATATATATATATATATATATATATATATATATATATATATAATCATAGGCGTGGGAGTGGCTGGGTGGTAAGAAGCATGTTTCCCAACCACATGGCGGGCTTCTTTCCCAAATACGACAGGTTCCTTTAAGTTTCTGTCGACGAATTCCACTCACAAGGCTTTGGCCGGCCCGAGGTGCTATTCAATGGGACGGAACCCGGAACTAACCATGTAGCACGCAACCATGTAAATGGAAACTACAACCAATGTATTATTAGTGCACATACATACATACACATACCTGCATACGCACGTACATACATACATACATACATACATACATACATACATACATACATACATACATACATATATACATACGTGGTAATCCGTCGGTTACGACGACGAGAATTCCAGTTGATCCGATCAACGGAACAGCCTGCTCGTGAAATTAACGTGCAAGTGGTTGAGCACTCCACAGACACGTGTACCCTTAACGTAGTTTTCGGGGAGATTCAGTGGGACACAGAGTGTGGCAGGGCTGGCCCCTTTGAAATAAAGGTACAACAGAAAGGTTGGGTTAAAAAAGCAGGAGGGTTAAAAAAGTGATTTTCATTTATTTATTAGTTCATAATTGAATTCCCGTCTGTGGAACACAAATTCGCAAAGGTTTTCTGAAAATGCCAAAAATAAAAAAAGAATAGGATTTATATGGGGTGCTTAAACCAGAATTCCACTCATACATACATGCATGGTCGTTGTCTCCTCCTTATGCAGAGTTGGACCACCTCCTCTACCTACAGCTTCGAACCATCATGGCATCTTTTTTTTTCTTTATTGCCCACAAGGGGCTAAACATAATGAGTATGTTTATTTTTCTTCTAGTTTGAACTTTATTTATTTTCCTCATTTTTCTTTAACAAGGGTACAAAAATGATGATTCAATCCTATCTTGAGAAACTAATGAATAAGCAATTAATCTACTCAGAACATACATGAACTTAAAAGACAAGAATATTATTTCGATGAGATTTCTAAACAAACACTTATGTAACCTGACATTGTCTATCTTCAGTAATCTAGTAAAAATTAGTGGCTTTTGTGTTAATTAACTGACATAGGTTTTTGGTCAGAAATGTAAATAAAGTAAGTTTGATTCAAGGACAATTATAAATAAATCGAACCATCATGGCATCTGATGTGGCTTTTTTAACCAGACAATGCTCTGAAAAGACACCCACAGAGATTTGGACCACCAAGAGCTGCAGATAAATTCTGATCTTTGTGGATCTTAAAATGTCTTGTATTTGTTTCAGTCATTGGACTGCGGCCATGCTGGGGCAGCGTCTTGAAGGGTTTAATCGACCTCATTGATCCCAGTACCTAACTGTTAAACCTGTTACTTGTTCTGTCGGTTTTATTTGATGAACCAGTAAGTTATAGGGGCGTAAACAAACCAGCAGCAGTTATCAGACGCGAAAAAAACAGAAAATAAACGCATACACACACACACACACACACACACACACACACACACACACACACACACACACACACACACACACACACACACATACAGGCAGACATACATGCACACACGTGTGCGAAACGCAGTAGGACTGGACCTATAGCCATGTGTTTGGAAAGCAAGCTTCTTTCACACAGCCATGCCTGCCCGTATATATAATTGCATATTTTGTTTGATATTTATGTCATGCAATAAAAATTTTCAATTGATTTCTTAAGAACAATAAGAATATATTTCTGTTTTTCAATTTATTCAGTTAAGCGTTAAAACTTTATAAATTAAATAAAATTTTATGGAAAATGTTGATGTAGAAAAAATGTAAAAAAAAAAAACTCTCACAGAATGGTAAGTTCATGAGAATAAATAAATACTTAAATAGTTCAATTTTTAGTCCTTAAATACCCATCACTTTGCTTTTTCTTTTTTTTTTTTTCACAAGTTTATTTACAGTTCCAACTTCTGAATTGAGAAATATTGTTCAATGGAACTGGATTCTGAATCCATTGCAACGCTTGAGACACAGTCACAAACCATACATCTTTATTGCGAGAAACTTCTTTCAGAAATTGCTTCAATGGGTTTAAATTTTTCATAAGCCATGGTGAATGCAAAAATATACCGAAAGGCGCCTTATTTCTTTTGTAATGACGATTAAAATTGTCTCTCAAGAATTGTAGAACAGTTCTAGGGTTGCTAGAAACTCTGCATGCATCAGGCATTGAACAAGCACCTCCTCTGTTATTGTACCAACGTATAAGTGGGACTTCCCATAATCCTGGATATGATTTCTCTGGGCAGTTTCTAAGTGTACAATATTTTTTCTTAACCGGGTAATCAAGTGTAAAGGGCCATGTTGGTACCTCTGCAGTAGTAGCAACTGATCCTGTTACCATCGAACTGTCATATTTAAATCTATAGGTTTCCAAAGTTTCGAACTGAGCATCTTTTCCCAATGCAAGGAACGGTGAGCGCATTCCTCGAATATCGCTTTCGAAAATATTTGCCCTCATACAAAGCTCTTGTTTCATGCCAACTATTTCATTGGTATAAATCACACGATTGGCATTCCACCAGTAAGTAACAGGAAGTTTATGCGTTTTACTATGAGATGCTATCTCATGTCCATGCTGATATAATTCTTTCACACTGTTATAATTAGTATAATCGCCGGAAACAAAAAACGTTGCTTGAATAGGACAGCCGTTTGGATTGGTTATGCTCGAATCAAGCAATCGTCTGTAATAAGCCATGTTAGCCTCATCAACTCCGTCGTCAAAAGTCAATAGAATTATCTGCGGAGTTGCATATGTTGGCAGTGAGCCTGGAATTTCAGGCCCAGGACACTTACAGTTCGGTAACTTGCAATGTTCTGGACGACAGGGACCTGCAAAATAAAAAGAAACAAAACATCAAATCAAGCGATGGACTTTATTTTTTAATAAGGGATAGGAGCACATATCGCAGAACTCTTATATGGAATGAGGCCTAGAGCTATTAATAAAATGAATCGTGAAGAGTTTCAGTAGAAGAAGTATTGGTACGAGGGGTAAAAATGCAATTATGTAAAGAATTGGGAAATCTGTGGAATCAGAGAAATCTGCGCAAAACATTCATTTGCCGTGGGGAGAAAATAGGGTGTCGATTTTGGAAGGTTGTTCTTCAACAGAGAACAGATGATGCATTTACGTTGTTAACAAACATTTCTATTCCTATGACTTTCGAAGAAATGAAAATAATTATATTACACTATAAAATAATTATTTGAAATGTCACCGAAATTATTCGTGGAAATACATATATCCGAATGTGTATGTTATGCATAGAAAAACATCCGGCGAACGCCGCTGTTAAAGCGACTCCATGGCTTGCTTATCGAGGAATATCAGTGAGAGCAGTCCTTTTATAGTATCTTGGAGAGATTTCCATCAACGTTAGCTACAATTTGACGGTTGGGAAAAGCACGTCACTAATTCCATCATATGGCACGGACGTAGGTACTATTTATCACTGTATAAATGCTAGTGTCCATTATTTCGCTCACTCAGGATAAGACTGGATCATTTTTATCTCAGTTTTTCAAATTTTAAGTGATAATTTTCAAATTTGGTATATCGATGTAATTTATATCATTGGATCTGATTTTATTAATCACATGTTCCAGAAAAATTTTAGAAATATGTTACAGAGGTTTAAAAGTTGGATCATTTTTACCCAATCAGGAAACAGGATTTGGAAGTTGGCATTTTCTGTCTAATAGCTGTCTATCATAATATTACGACTACGAATTTATATTACACAAAATGAAAGCGAAATTAAGACGAAAGTTGTAAAAAGGTTCAAGGTTTTCAAATGTTTCAATGAATAAAGTGAACGATGGAATACGTTTTAAACAATTTAAAAAAGAAAAATCCTCGATGAAAAGTTTTTTGCGAAAGTTTACAAAAAAATAAGTCTGTACTCTATACCATAGTAATAGTTTAGTTCATGTAAACAATTAATTTTTTGTCGAGTAAATTCAATACGAAAATTACAATTTTCGTATTTCTTACCCTACAAGCTCGCAGATACGAGTCAGTCATAGAAAGGTGGGTCCCACAGCGTCGTTTATTTCCACATTCTACACAGGCTCATGTTTCGAGTTAATAAACTCAACGCTGTGGTTCATTGTCCAATGTAAAAAATTATAGATGGCAATTTCAGGAATTGTGAGAGTAGGTTCTCTGCAAGTCACTGAAAATTGTGGTTCCTGAAAGAACCGATCCACGTATGCATTCATCAAGCATGTCATGACTTCGACATGGCACCGCATAAAGTAAAAGATATGTCTGGTCTCTTGACACATACCTCCGAAAACTCACTTCTCAGGTAGAAAACACCCTTCTTCGGTTGGATTTACGTCTTGACTTTTTCGTCTATCTTAACAATCTTCCCAGGGCCACCTATCTGAACTGGGTTGCGGAGCAGGTCCTCCGTACTTAGCTGTTGTAATAAACAGCTGTGCAGTGGTTCAGAGCCGGACTGAAGTCAATTCCTTGACCAATGAGTAAAGGAAAAGCAGTACAGTCCCAAGAGGAGGAGTGCCACCTTCCAACTACTACATCCTTAACTACATCCTCCTCGATGTTCAATTTCTCCAACATACTTCAAAGATTAAACGAGTTGGCTAAGGTCATACTTTTATTTAGGTTGAAAATGTTCAGAAAAACAGTTAAAAATTATGAAAATGCGGTGGTAACAGGACAGCAACCGAAAATACCCATTTCTCAAAAAAAACAAAAAAAAACAGGTGAGAATGGCAAAAATTTGATAGTTCAGAGGATAGGCAGTCGTCAAAGAAAATAAACAGGTAAAGAAAAATGCACATGGTTGTAGGAGCAGACAACTGCATGGCTTGTTACTATGGAAACAAACAAATGTGTCTGTAGCGTTCGACTAGCTAAAATTACCCAAAATTTGCAAACTTTATAAGCTATTAACTTTTTATTTATTAATTTATGGCAAAAATAGCCACCAATTCCATAATTAGCAAAACTACATCAGCTCACCAAATTTTAAAATAATTGGAAGAAAAAGTTTTTAAAAATCGAAAACTGGCAGCAACAGAAAAGATCCAAAACTTCTCGTGGTTTTCAGATGAAAATAATTATGCCTCTCTATCAGACCGATTAACTAGGCAAATAAAAACATATTTTTAAAATAATTTCAGTATCATTTACCATAAATGGATAAAATTTTGAAGTTTTGGTATAGAAGCTCCGTCGAAGTCTCATGCCACGCAGAAAGGAAAGTGTTAATAGACACTGAAAATTGTGGCTCCTGGAAGAACCGATTCACGTGTGCATTCATTAAACGTGTAGTGACTCCGACATGGCACCACCTAGTTTCTTTTTTTCTTCTTATATTTTTTTAGTATTTCTGTATTTCATACAACAATAAATACGATTCTGCAAATTCCTTTTCCCCAAAATTTCAACCCCCCACAATATTTTACCTTCTCTACCTTTCCCATAAGGTATGGAAAATCGAGGAACTGCTTTTCCAAAATTCGGCCAAGAGTTTTAAATAGTGAACTCGTTAGAAATAACATGTTAGGTTTGATTACAATATTACGCATGTTTGACATAATATATTGCTTAAATTTTCATTCCAAATTAAAAGCCCCAATACTTCGACATTTTCACAAAACGCATAGCTAACTCGTATCTAAATATCTACATATCTACAAATCTAGCTCGAATTTAAAATAATCTATTTAACATGTATACAAGATCGTTAACAGGCGGAGAATTATAATTTGAACAGTAAACTCATCAATGCTTTGTACCATTTAATATTTTAAAACAAAGCTCGTCCGTAAGATGCAAAACGCTTACATAAAACAATAAACGATTGCTTGGAGTAAGGAATATTTTAGGCTTAAAAGAAAACAGAGAAAAACAAAACAGTTTTGAATAAATAGCAAATTCAGAGTGCTGTGAATTGGATTATATATAACTCTAGTTCGACAATCAGAGATCACTTATTTCTTATTAAGTTACTACTGTGGCAAGAGATAAAAACTTCACTGAAAGAAGAGATTTGGTGTATAAAATTCTTGAAAATATATTACTCACCAGTGAGTTCAGGTTTCTTTGTGGTTTGAGGATGATTTGATGGTTTAGAAGTAGTGGTTTGAGGATGAGTTGATGGTTTAGAAGTAGTGGTTTGAGGATGAGTTGATGGTTTAGAAGTAGTGGTTTGAGGATGAGTTGATGGTTTAGAAGTAGTGGTTGACAAAATTTTACTTAGTGTTGAAGTTGGCTTGAAAGGAACACTGTGAGTGATAACTACAGACTTTCTGGGTGATTTAGTAACAGCTCCAACAGTATTTAACTTGGTGGTTTTTGAATGATCTCTCTCTATACTGCAATAGTTACTGCCTGGCCAGTCACAGACTTTAACTGATGGATTGAAATGTAGTCCTTGAGCACAAGTATGTAATATACCAGTTTCATCTCCTGTACACTGATAGAATTGGGAAATGTTTGTTTCATGACACAAAAATTCACCGCTACTTCTACAGCTTTTCTGAGAATATGATGGAGTAATAAATAAGACATGAACCAAAATTAATGACAGCCAAACTGGTTTATGTTGGTATTTCTGGAGAAAATCTTCAAAGCCCATTTCGATGAAATATTTGTCAATATAAATGTATATATATTGATTAAAGTGTTAAGCATAAAGTGTGAAGTTTAGGCTGCAACTGAAATTGTTTGATTTCTGCATCGCTTTTAAACACTTTGTGGCGTAAAACAAACCGCAATGGCTATTAACGGGGAAGCGGTGGGAAACATGTATTAATAACCAGTCAGGAAGTTTCGCCCACCATTTTCTCTCACGGTCAGTGCAGAGAAGAGTCCTGTTGTAAAGAAAGATAGAGAGAACGTGAGAGAGAGAAACAGAGCAAGAGAGGGAGAGAGATGGAGAGAGAGAGGGGGGAGAGGGAGAGAGAGAGAGAAAGAGAGAGAGAGCAGGTTTTTGACAGTTCTTTTTCTATTTTTTAAAAGAGAATTGCTTGCGATTGTGAGGTAGAGTGCAATGTTATGCTTCACAAAGACGTTTTAATTACAGAAACCTCTTTTCAAAATTAGTATTTTAGTATCCTCTATGCCAGTGGTTCCCAACCTTTTCACTACCAAGGACCCCTTTTATTTAAATGAGTTTTCCAACGGACCCCAGGATATTGAAAGTTTTCTCAGATTAACGTGTTTATGAATCCCTAGTGCTACCTTTACGAACGATCAGGGGTCCGCAGACCACAAGTATGGAATTGTTGCTCGAGGGAGGAGCACGAGATCCTGACGACACTCGGCTTGCCATGCTCCCAATCTTGGTCTACGTTTGATCCACAGTTCCAGTTCACCGAAACTAGTAAACCTCGGAAGCATCAGTTTAAGGAACGAAGACCACACCTGCTCACCATACAGATAGAGTCAAAGATGGATCAGTCTCAGTGCATGTCTGCGCAACAACAACCAAGCCATCCCTAGCCCACCCTTTAGCGGGTGTTGGCAGCAGATAGAGCGCCTTACAAACGGACCACCGCCCTTCCACAAAAAGCGGAAGAGCAAGCGCTCCATCTTGCTTAGCCACGAAGCGAGGCAAGGGATGACGGTTAGGCGGTAGGTAATCACAGATGTGATAAATACATTTGCGACCTCCACCCTCTCTTTCAGAGATAGCCACCGCTCGGACCAGGTCCGAGTTAAGAGAGGCATCCTGCTCGCCACCTTGCTCCAGCTCTTCTCTATATGGAGATCAAGTCCAAACCAGACCCCTAGCCAACCTCTCTTCTTCCGAGGATCGAATGCTGGAGCTGGCGCAGTAATGCACCAACACCGGCAATTGTAGCACCCAATTCAGCCTCCTGCATCCCATGACTCGTGAATACTGTCCCGAGATGCTTAAACTTCTTTATTTGCTCGGTATGTTCCGTTAACAAGCAGATTGCACTAGAAAAACTCTCTTGGGAGATCCATCGTCTCAACCTTCACAACACCAAACTTCATCCCTGCCTTACATCACTCGGAAGCGAACTATTTTTAATGCGCGCTGTAGATCACATTCTGATGAGTCAAGTAGCATCATGTTGGCCTTCACCAACATAAATCTATAATACTATGCGGAAGTTCGTTACAAGTATCCGTTAGTTGATTGACGCAAACAAGACCACCAAAAGCTGAGTAAAAAATCACAACAAATTTTGACAGACAAAGTACAAACAGTATATAATTGTAATTTTTACTCTTTAATCTTGTGATCTTTCGTGGCAAAAACTATTTCCTAGTTTCACATGAAAATTAATTCTATGTGTGAGTTGCTCACAGTAAGTTATATCTAAATCTATCTTTCTCGTGAATGTCATTAATTCTAAATATAGTTTATGATAATAAAGGAATAGTAATCATTTAACAGGTTCTAAATTATATGTATAAGTACGGTGGGCATTTTTTTTTATTTTGCTATTGATCAGCATTGAATTATATTGTTTTATTTAAAATCAACGCAATGAAAATGTCAAAAAAAATACTATGTAAAACTAAAGATTCGCGGGTTGCGAGTTCAAATTTAAACAAGTTTTAATTGTGTTTTTAGATATGGCAATCAATTCTGTATTGATCCATATTGTCTCAGAATGGACAATACCTAGCGTGTGGCACTAAATAAAGTTACCCGCTACGAAATAGCACTGTAACACAAAAGTGGTACATCTCAATGAGCACTTTGAAAACATGAGTTATGTTCGGATCCTGTGGGAGTCTGTGATCTGTAACAGAACTAACACCAATAGGGTTCTACTATCAAGTAGAAACTGATCTCAGAATTACAGATCAACAAAACACTCATCAAATACACAGTGCTGCAGCACCTTCTTAATGTGATTATATGTATTTGGCCATTAATGCAACGAAGTTGACAGACGCATATATAATTCATGCCTCTTCGGCGCACGATTTTAGTGAAAGGTTACCGAAATTTGCCCACAGGGGGCTAAACATAGAGGGGACAAACAAGGACAGACAAACGGATTAAGTCGATTACATTATATTGCTCGGTGTGTTAACGATTCTGCCAGCTCACCGCCTTAACAGGAAAAAAAGAAAATAATAATAATGGTTGCAAGACAGACCATATTTTACCCAAGTGGATCAATTAGAGATCCTTGTTTCTGTTGTTACCTCCCACAAAATATTCCATAGTTGCAAGACTTATTCTCTAAACAGACAATATTCCATATATTTAGTAAGTGCAACATCGCAACATTCAGAATGGTTAATTTCTCCAAATAGAAATTTTTAACACAGATATAGATTACACCCTAGATGGAATCCTACCCTGGTTAAAAACAATTTCTTTTTTTTTTTTTTGATATTTTAAGGGAACATATAAAACGATTGGTATAAGAATGATACGAAATTATTAACCTGGTAAGCTCATACTTCGTGAGTGTTTCCTAAAACAAATATGAGACGTGTTGGCGCAGCCGTTTTAGCGTCGCCGATAGCTTATAACTTATTTGATTTTCTACTCTTTCTCTTGTCCCCTCCCTCCCGCTTTCTCCTTTTCTCTCCATCACGCACATATGCACATATACATATACACACGCATTCCCCATATCTCTCCCTCCCCTCTCTCTTTCTCTCCTCTCTCTCTCTCTCTCTCTCTCTCTCTCTCTCTCTCTCTCGCTCACTCATTGTGTATTTGTGGGAGTATATTTCTCTATATGTACGAGATGATGGAAAGTGCTCATATAAGCTGTGATCAGTTAATAAATTGTAATGTCTCTCTCTTCCCCTCTCCTTCTCTCTACCCCTCTCCCTCTCTATCTTTCATTCTTTCTATCTTTGTGTATATTTCTGCGCAAAAGTGCCTGTGAGCGTGTGTTTGCCTCCAGCACCAAAATGTACTGTCGCCATAACAGACTGAATTTCCAGTCAGCTATGTCAAACCATCAGCGCCTAAACAGCCGCGCCAAATCGTCTCATTCCGTTCATAAAGTGTTTGGATATCCCAACCCAGCTATTCATTGATAGTGAAATTATACTGTGGTCATGCTAGGGCACCGCATTGATGGTTTTTAGTCGAGCGAATCAACCACAGTACTTATCATTTGTTTAAAGCCTGTTACTTATTCTATCAGTCTCTTTTGCCGAACCGCTAATTTACGAGGGGCGTAAACAAACCAACATCGGTTATCAAGCGGTGAGAAAAAGTGTCTGTCTTCCGTCACTTCGGTTTCGCCCACCATGCAACTTCATTCACTGCAGCCATCACATAGAGGAAATCCTGTCTGCTCTTCCTGGTCAAAAGAGAGGCGGCGGCGTGATCTTCACAATGGCAACATCCGATATCCGGATCTGACCAACAATGGAACAGGGAAATGTGTTCTCGTATGTCAATGTTTGTGCATGCCGGTAGGGGAAGACGCTGGATTGGGACTAACCAATGGGTGGTGAATATTTTCATCGAATCGATCGTTATGACTGCTGAATTCGATGATGTTGGTACTACTAGTGTTACCACGTGGTGTTGTTTCCAAGGCTTCCGCTGTGGTTGTAAGTGTGGCTGTCGCTAATGTTGATGCCGCTACAGACTTTGTTGCTATTGCTTTTTACAGCTACTTTCGCTACTGCTTCTGTTGCAGCACGTTATTGTTGTTGCTGTTGTTGTTGTTGTTGTTTCAGCGATGATGTCGGTGGCAATGGGACCCTCCTCTCCCCTCTTTTATTTTTGATGCATGGGAAGAAATCTCTGAGATGATCGATATTTCCCTAGACCTGGCATCTTGGCCGTCTGCCCTTCACAAATCAGTCTTAGTTCAGTCCATTCGGCAAGGATATAAGTGAATCCTGGCACCGTTTCGAAATGCTTTGGCTTTACTTGGAGAAGGACCTCCAGTGTGGTTCCAAACCAGTACTTGCACCTCGTTCTCTTCACATAAAGTTTCGCCCCCTTGAAACACTAGTCCTGCAAGTTCCACCAGAGATCTAGCTCTGGTGAATACTAGTATGGTTACCTTTGTCGCCTGTCTTCCCAAATAAGTGAGGAAGAGAGACGAGCGTTCGTTGCGGTGAGCGACTTCTGAATACTGTACTACGAAGCCTTTAATATTAAATAGGATTTGAACCCTGGTGAACTGTCATGTTCTAGATATATGTTGGATGTCCTGTCATACATGGTGGGAGACCCATTCTGTTTGAGCATTGGTGACCATCGCCAGGCAGCGAGTTGTTAAACTCAGCGATATAAAACATTTTTTAGAGTAATCGAGAACAGTTAGAGCTACTAATTTTTATACTTCAGATGAATTAATTATATTAAGTTGTAAAGAAGACCTTGTTGCATTTAAAAATGGAGAAAAAAAGCAAATGTTTCTTTGGTCTTAATTGATATATTTAATCGAGTTAACATTTCTCTTCATTGTTGATACCTAAATCCTATTTGGCGAGTTGTTGATGCCTTCAGCGCAAAATTCCTCGGGTTTCGAAGTTAAGAAACACCCTATATCATTTTAAACTCTACAAGTAATAAACTGTTTTCCCTGTAAGTAACTTTACAATGATACAAAAAGACAATAGTCACATGGAGGTAAGCCCATAGGAGTAAGGAGAATGAGGCAGTTCAGCATATTTTGCACTATAAATGATTCATAGTACATATAAATTAGTAAAATATAAAATATTTATTTATACATAAAAATAGGGGTGAGGTGCTGAGGGTATTATGTAGCCATGAAGGGTATTATGTATACCAAAAAGTTTGAGAACCTCTGGTATAAAGTAATCTTCAAAGAAAACACAGTAGAATGTAAAAATTAATGCTTATTTGACAGTAAATATTGAAAACGTACCCCTAAAATAGTAGTTCCCAACTTGTGGTCCACGGTCCCCTGGTGGTCCGCAAATTAAATAGTAGGAGTCTGTGAACATTTTAAGCTGACAAACCTTTCAACATCCTGGGGTCCATGGGAAAATTCATTTAAATAAAAGGGATCATTTGTAGTGAAAATGTTGGGGACCACTGCCTTAAAGTGATCGTCGCAAAAATGTGACAGGACTAGTTTTCAACCTAATATTATTATTAAATATTAATGTATAAGAAGAATTAATAGGCACATTCCGTTGATAGCAAAACATTTAGCATAAAGTTGTATGCAAATTATCTGGGTCATAAACGTGTTCAACACTTTTTGTATATTTCTGAGTCCCTTGACAACTAGAAATATGTTAAAACGATTATCATTCTGATAACGACTATTAAGGTAGAAACACGTGTTCACGAGTGTGTCTTCTTATCTCCAAACAAGTAGCTTGTCCTTTTTTAAAATGGCATGTTAGCTTCGGACAATTTTTGATATCTGAGATTATCTCTCCTGCTCATATGGATCTTGTCTAAATTGCTATTTTTTAATCATGATGCATCGTCTAGGAGTAGATAATTCTAATAAATCAAAAATCTAGGCTGTATGATATTTGAAACACCTGTATTTATCTACATAAGTGTGTGTTCCAAATGTATTAGCCATTGATATACATAGTACATTAATACTTAATTATAGTCCAGTTAGAATATTTTTTTTTAATTAAAACCAAATAAGTCGAATGCAGTTTATGATTACTTCTGACTTGTGCCGAATATTAACGATTATGACAGTTGAATACTTCGTTGAATATCTTTGTCGAAGTACACGTTATTTTTCCACCTACATCGAATAGTTGCTTAATGACAAATTATGGAATGCAACGTCAATTACTTCAACAATGCTTAATGTGAATTTTCAATGTGTGAATTTGTAAACAAAAGAAAATACTGAGAGTGTGGTTAACAAGGAAAAGAAATTAACAAACTAATTTAGCATTCTTGAGAAAAAAAAATATCAGAAGCGTTCGTTTCTTATAATTTTAGAATTTCATATCACCAAATTGAAACTAAAAATTATTTCTTTTGTTTTGATCAAATGTTGAGTCTGAACAACAACTGAATAAGGTGACAGATAATTAGTAAAATTTTCGTGATTCATATTCTGTCAACGTGTTCGTAATGAAGATGATTATCTTTCAAAAGACATAGAACACTTAACGGAAAACAAACACAGTGGAGTAGGAACTACTATCGCCCTAATCAACAACAATTCTATATAACTGATAAAGACTTCATTTATTTAAATGCTGAGAAAGCCATGCATTCTGACATTCAGTCAGAGACCAGTTTCCCAATCGTCCCAATCTACTTTACCAATTGGTTCAGATTCCTGATCTGATTAAGGGCTACGTGTGATTGTAGGTGTGAGCAATTGTTCAATCCACATTAAACTCATCACGTGCAGGTATTGACCCCTAGGTGATCATCTTCCTTCACTTTGAGCAATACAGCAAGGTAGGTATAACCTATAACAGAGGTTCTCAAACTTTTTGTGCCATGCCCGCCCCCCATGGCCACATGGCCACTCTCAGCGCCCCACCCCTATTTTCATGCATAAATAAATATTTTATATTTTACTAATTTATATATACTATGAATCATTTGATATTTAATATAATATTATCTAATTTGTATACAATACTATAATAATATTATAAATTCATAGCGTCTCCCAATCCACTGCCTTCCCTCCAACGCCTCCTTTTTCTCTACTGCACCCCCTACCACCCCCTTAGGTACCAGCGCCCACCTGGACCGTCTCAACGCCCACGGGCCGAGGGCAGTAGCGCCCACTTTGAGAACTTATAAGAAGGCTGCTTGCTATGTCTTATGTTTTACAGTGCAACGTAGTCTCAGAGTCGGAAAACTCTGATTTAGACTAGTCTCACTGAATACATTCACGTGTCTGTGGAGTGCTCAGCCACTTGCACATTAATTTCACGAGCAAGCTGTTCCGTTCATCGGATCAACTGGAACCCTCGACGTCGTAAGCGACGGAGTGCCAACAACTGAATACATTATGAATTAGTGTTAAATGCGATGACAACGATAGAATGCTAATCATATACGCTCGTTCCTCCAGATAGACGATATCTTTGCGTTTATTTGCAGAAATGAATTCCAGCGAAATAGTTTCGATTTTCTGTTGAAACTAATTCAGTTTAGATTTTGTGTCTGGGACAAAGGAACTGGAACCACTGTGCTCACAACTTTAGCAGGAGTTTTTTTAATGGTGCGATTGAAGCAACTTATATCCAAGACGACATATTTAGGGGAAATATAAGTAGAGAGAAGACTCCCTGATAAAGTAGTTTTGAGGAAGAAGTTTTTGAGGAGAGCACTTATTGAGGTATCAGGGTGGGGTGGGTCGCAGGAAGTGTGAAGAAAGTAGGGGAGACGAGTATTGAGAAGGACTTGAAGTGAAAGAAATATGTAATTAACTAGTTCAAGGAAGTAAATTCAGTTTTCGTAGCTGAAGAAGTGCATGGTAAAAATAGCGTATCTGCAAGAGTAGGGATATCTTTACCCAATATTCCACGGGCAGTGGAATAAAATTTGGTGAATTCGAATTTGTGAAAAATTTGTTCCTTATCGAAAAAAAACCTAACATGAGTATCCTGACAATTTGTCCTTTACATTCAGTAAATACAAGCATCATGGAGAAGATAAAAATATCAGCTTTCTTGTGAACCGATTCGTTGTTGTTGTTGGCACTCCGTCGGTTACGACGTCGAGGGTTCCAGTTGATGCGATCAACGGAACAGCCTGCTCCTGAAATTAACGTGCAAGAGGCTGAGCACTCCACAGACACGTGTACCCTTAACGTAGTTCTCGGGGATATTCAGCGTGACACAGAGTGTGACAAGGCTGACCCTTTGAATTACAGGCACAACAGAAACAGGAAGTAAGAGTGAGGGAAAGTTGTGATGAGAGAGTACAGCAGGGTTCGCCACCATCCCCTGCTGGAGCCTCGTGGAGCTTTAGGTGTTTTCGCTCAATAAACACTCACAACGCCCGGACTGGGAATCGAAACCGCGATCCTATGACCACGAGTCCGCTGCCCTAACCACTGGGTCATTGCGCCTCCACTGTGAACCGATTAATACAGAGGACAATTTGATAGTTATTTCCCCCTTATTTCATTTTCTCTTTCTTTTTCTACTTTACTTTCTCTTTTTTTTTCTACTTTTTCCTCTTTTTTTATTTTCTTTCCTTCCTTTTCTTTTCTTTTATTTTTAGTGTATTTTTATTTACTTATTTTAATCTTCAATTTTAATTTTGATTTTAAACACACACACCCTCCTTTTGGGGACTTACTTGTAACATATTCCTTTTTATCATTCGCAATTTCTATTCCCACACGTATTCTTTTTTTATTCTGAATATTTTTCACACGCTTTCACGCAGAGTTTTTCGATTCAATTATTGTTTACATTTATTTCTACACTACGGTCAACACCCAATAGCATCCAATTATACAATTAAATTTTCTCTGATACACCAACTTCCAGTATCGTAGACGAGGTTCTTTTTTTAGCTCTATGTGAGGGTAGCATGATTTTACATTAAGAGAATTTTTCATTTGGCTTTCTGAAAACTTTGTGTAACCTAATTGTTAAATGAATTGTAATAGCAAAAAATTCAACGGTAGTTATAAATAAAATCACCAATTAGCTATAAATAAAATCACCCATTAGCTATAAATAAAATCACCACTTAGGGAAATTATACAGGTACACAATCCTTTATCCGAAATCTAAAATCCGAAAAGCCCCCAAAACCGAACTTTTGTGGAGCGCGTCATAACAGGGGTCATTTGGTGCGCAAACCGCTGACCAACGTGACCCGACTCACTCAGGCATGACGTGGAAATGCTTGGCAGGTCGGCCACCACTTACCACCAAGCGTCAGTAGTAGCTCAGCACTCGTAGAGAGATGTCTAAGTGCTGTTCGCTGTATTGACTTTCTAGAACCTTCGGTTGCAAAGCCTTTCCGGATTACTGATCTTTTCCGAACTAGAGGTGGTCATTTCGCTCAACACACTCTAAATTTAACAAATGTTAAATTTCCTTAAGCGATTAAATGAAATACAGTTACCTCTACATTAATGAAAATTAATTCGGCTTATAAGAATATCCGGATCATCAGCGGCCAAAAAGTCGATATTGTACCTGCACACACACACACACACACACACACACACACACACGCATATACATACACACAAACACAAACACAAACGCATACACGCATACACACACACAAACACACACACACATATACACACGCACAAACACCCACACACACACACACACACACACACACACACACACACACACACACACACACACACACACACACACACACACACACACATATATATATATATATATATTTCGTATGTGTATTTCGTGTGCAAGATTCTTGATGTGGATACGTGTGTTGAAAGAAATACAATTAAACCTTGGGAGAGGCATTATGCCGGTAATAAACACACGCACTGGTTCAGTCCTTTATTAATTTATATAGTTTTTTGTTAAATTATTTCATTGCACTCTTGCAATCTCTTCAGTAACTTGTCTCTCCACTTCCATTTATTTTGAATATATGATCTGGCGTTGTTTTGGCGTTGTTTCGAAACTGTTTGGTATGAGCATGTGAGTGTGTGCAAGCTCGTATGTGTGCACGCTCATATGTGTGCACGCACTTATGTGTTCGTGCTTATATGTAAGTATGTGCGTCCATATGTGTGTTTGTAACAATTTCGTTTATATCAGATCAGATAGAGACTTTTTAATTAATTTATTTACGTTCATATTCCATGGTTGCATGTGTTGTTCACACATATGATGCGGAATATGAACGTAAATAAATTAATTAAAAAGTCTCTATCTGATCTGATATAAACGAAATTGTTACAAACACACATATGGACGCACATACTTACATATAAGCACGAACACATAAGTGCGTGCACACATATGAGCGTGCACACATACGAGCTTGCACACATTCACATGCTCATACCAAACAGTTTCGAAACAACGCCAAAACAACGCCAGATCATATATTCAAAATAAATGGAAGTGGAGAGACAAGTTACTGAAGAGATTGCAAGAGTGCAATGAAATAATTTAACAAAAAACTATATAAATTAATAAAGGACTGAACCAGTGCGTGTGTTTATTACCGGCATAATGCCTCTCCCAAGGTTTAATTGTATATATATATATATATATATATACTAGGCTATAGTAGAAGACGCTCAAGGTGCCATGCAGTGAGGCTGAACCCAGGAGCATGTGGTTGGGAAGCAAGCTTCTTACCACACAGCTACGCCTGTACACACACAAACACATATATGTATGTATGTATGTATGCATGTATGTATGCATGTATATATATATATATACATATATATATATATATATATATATATATATATATATATGTGTGTGTGTGTGTGTGTGTGTGTGTGTGTGTGTGTGTATGTATGTATATATTCATATATCTTTATACATTCAATTAGAGGTTAACTTAGCCTCAATAAGGGATGGTGTCACCCAACGAATTACTGGTTCAATACCTAATATTTGTTGTGAATGATAATATTCATAAAACAATAGGTTTATATATAAATCATGCTTTATAATTATTCAAAAGAAAATAAGAAAATGGAGATGTCATATTTAAAAATCTATTATCTGCAAAAATCAAACATAGTCCCTTGCAGCTGTTTCAGTTAAGCCTAATAGATTAAATAGCCAGAATTAAAATTATTATATTAGGCAAAATCTCTTCTAAGGGGTAGAAAAAAGACATACAGTTCGGTTTTAAAGTGTATATTTTAGAATCCTCACTGCAAACAATTTCTATTAATTTTTTTATTAAATGTTATATTTCCATTTTCTTTCTTTTGAATGATTATAAACCATGATATATATATATATTACATACATATAATAGGGATAGCCACTAAGTGGACATCCATTATGCTAGAAGAAGATCACCTGCAATCTGACCACTAAGAATTGTTCTCCAGAAAATTCAGCAAGTACCAGAACGTAAGCGAGCAAGACAAATGAAAGTATACAAAATATAAAGAATTAATTGTAGACCGGTTTCGCTATCAACGAAAATTACTTCCGTAATAGTCCGTAGCTCATCAATACGATCGTTCTTTTCAATATAATTTGCAGAACTATACACGAGACGTCCGCATAAAATTAGACATGTGTATAGTTCTACCAATTACAACGGGGTTATATTTCGAATGTCTTCGTTTTAGCGCGCCAAAAATACCGGAATTAATTCTGCAGAAGATAATTCACTGCAATGAATTTTGCCGGTTAGAGAACATATTTATTTAAAATTTAAATAATAATAATAAGGGTAACAAATTGAATATCAATTTGATTAATATCAATTTAAAACCAGTGGCCTAGCATATTGAAAAATCTGAAGGTTCAGAAAAATTATATTACATACATGTAATAGGGATAGTCCATTTATTTATTTATTTATATATATATATATATATATATATATATATATATATATATATATATATATATATATATATATATATATATATATAATTCAATTAGAGGTTATATAGCCTCATGAAGGGATGGCATCATCCAAGGAAATACTGGTTCAATACCTAATATTTAGGGAAAAATTGATTTCCTTAAAATAATAGGTTTGTATATAAACTGTAGCTTATATTCATGTAAAGGAAGAAGAAAAAGGAGATTTTGGAGTCAATAAGAGTTTATTATAAGCAACAAATCGACCATTATCCCTTACGGCTGTTTCAATTATGCACAGTGGAATTAATTCAATATTAAATTCATATTTCTGAACATAATCTCTTCAGAGCGAAAAAATACATATTTCTCGAAGCGTCTTTATATGAAAGGAACTTTGTAAACAATAAGCAGGAAACGCATTTATAGATCAACTACTTTATTAAAACAGGGCAAAATTCAAATGAAATACATTTGGCTAGATAGATTAGCAAAGTCGAGGATAAGAAATATACAGAATGGACGGGCCAAAAGTCACGCACCAAGACAACTGACATTTTATTATTATTATTATTATTATTATTATTATTATTATTATTATTATTATTATTATTGTTCAGTAGTTTTATTTTTATAACGTGCTTTCACTTCACTACCGAGCGCAGCTCTGTGCGCTTTGGGTATGTGCTGTGGTTTGCTGTGGTGCTCTTATGTTTACTGTATTGAAAGTGTTTTGCGTAGAATGTGTGCAGTACCCAGTAGTGCAATTTTCTGTATGTTATATATATTTATAAGTCCTGGTGTTTTTGTTATGTATTTGTCTGAATATTTTTTTATTATACCTAAGGCACCTACTATGATAGGAATTTTTTTTGTTTTTAGACTCCACATTCGAGTTATCTCTATTTCCAGGTCATTGTATTTTGAAATGTTTTCCATTTCTTTTCGAGAAACGTTGTCATCTGCTGGTATTGATACATCAATTAGAAAGCATTTTTTTTCTTCATGATCTTTGACAACTATATCTGGTCTATTTGCCTTAATTTCTCTATCTGTGTGTATTGGCATATCCCAGAGTATGGTTGCTTTCTCGTTTTCTGTGACCTTTTCTGGCGTGTGTTTATACCATCTTTTTTCTGTTGTTATTCCATAGTGTTGGCATAGCTTCCAGTGTATATAGGTCCCAGCTCTGTCGTGTCTGTGAATATATTCCTTCTTAGCCAGGACTGGGCAGCCAGAGATAATATGATTTATTGTTTCTTGTCGATCTCCACATATTCTACAGTTACTTGTTATATTTCTTTTCATTATGTGTTTTTGGTAATTTCTGGTGGGGAGGCTCTGGTCTTGTGCAGCAATTAAAAATCCTTCAGTCTCTGCTTTGAGTCCTGATCTTCTCAGCCATTGCTGGGATTTTTCTCTGTCTATTTCTTTCGCATTTAGTTTAGCCCAGTATTTACCATGTAGGGGCTTTTCTTGCCATCGTTTTATCATGGTCCGTTGCTGTTCTAGTTTTAGTTTGGATTTCATTTGTTTTATAGCTTTTTTTCATTTGTTTTATAGCTTTATTTCATTTGTTTTATAGCTTTATTTCATTTGTTTTATAGCTTTATTTAATTTGTTTTATAGCTTTATTTCATTTGTTTTATAGCTTTTTTTCATTTGTTTTATAGCTTTTTATTAGCTATAAAACAAAAAAAAGTTATTATTATTATTATTATTATTATTATTATTATTATTATTATTATTATTATTATCCTTATTATTACTATTATATGTTTGACTTTGCTTTGTATTTGTACAAGTTGACTCCAAGTTTCACCCAGAGACCTCAAGAGACAAGTTAGAAGTACATGTTGGTGTTATGCCTAGGGTGTCATATATTTGGTTTTGCACATAGTATTGTTCTGGAGAATGTTAAAGATACCATAACAAAATTATGAGTTTGTTTTAAAATTTGAGATTACATAGACAGTATTTTACGTAGGATATGGGCAGTTCCCATGAGTACTATCTTTTGAATTTCTGCCATTTTGGGGTTTCCTGGTATCTGAGTTAGGTAGGAATTGGCTCCTTTTGCTATCATTCCTAGGGCAACTACGACAACAGGTACTGTTTTAGTTTTCAGGTTCCACATTTCGCCAATTTCTATTTCAAGATCTTTATACTTGCTCAGTTGTTGGTTGGTCTTGACAGATATGTTTATGTCGATTGGGACAGTCATATCAATGACGAGGCAGGATTCTGACCTGAAGTTTTTAAATATAATGTCTGGCCTATTCGCATCTATCTTTCTGTCAGTTTGAACGGAGAAGTTCCAGAGGAGTGAGATGTGACCATTTTCAAAAACTGAAGGTGGTTTGTGTTCCAAGCATTTTTTATCATGGGGCAAGTCCAGGTTTTTTCAAATTACCCAGTGAATATATTGTGCAGCTCTATCATACCTGTTGAGATACTCTGTAGGCGCAAGAAGTCTCTACATGGAGACAACATGATCAATGGTTTCATTTCGTTGTTGACATACACGACATGTTGGGCTGGCTACTGTCGTTCTTTAATATGTTGGCCAGGTAGTTCCTTGTAGGTAAGCATTGATCTTTGGCTGCTATGATAAACACTTCTGTTTCTGATTTTAAGCCAGAAGACATTAACCATTGATGGGTAAGGGCTTTGTCAACAACGGCACTATTAGCTCTCTTTGGGTATTTACCATTGAGGAGTTTTTCTTGCCATTTATCAGTCAGAATATCTAAGGCAGTAGTTTTAGCACGGTTTTTCATATGCTTAGCTTTTTTCTGCGCTTGTTTCTAGTACGTCTATTTCTGGAATTTGTTGTATTTGGAATTCACTTTGCCTGTTTTGTTACTGAGTATGATATTTTCTTGCTTTCATGCTTTAAGACAAGTTTTAAGATCCAGTCATCAGAGTTTTTCATGTAGGTGTCTAGACCAATTGTGGCTATCTTCATTGTTATTTCCAGTTGTAAAAGTCCACGGCCTCCCTCTTTTCTTGGCAGGTAAAGTCGGTCTATATCTGCCTTAGAGTGGTGCATTCTTTGCATTGTCAACAATCTTCGTATTTTTCAAGCAACGTAAATTGAAGTGTTTTTCTCGAGAATGCAACAGATCGCCCGGTCAAGGGTTCGAAACCACAATCTTACTGTCTTTAATCCACCACCCTAGCCTCTAAGCCATGCGTATCCGTTTGTTCATTATTATTTTATTTAAGTTTAGAAAAATTGAAACATGTCTTCGACAATTCCGGAGTTTGTTGAACTTATTTTGTGCGTGAATTTTGGCCCAACCTCTGTGTGTGCGTACGTGCGTGTGTGTGTGTGTGTGTGTGTGTGTGTGTGTGTGTGTGTGTGTGTGCGCACGCGCGCGTGTGTGTATGTGTCTTTGTGTCTGTGTTTATACTCCTCCAACACTTTGACACCATGTGCTTTAGATTGTCTGGTAGAATAGAATAAAGTTAACAAAGTCGCTTAGATCAGAATTATAGAGACTCTGAGAAAAATTAGTGTATGAAAAAAAAAACGTTCAAAAAATCTTCTGGAAAACAAACTCTGTGATTTTAACAATTCCAAGCGTCAACGTCTAAATTTGTTTTCATTTTCTTCGGATTCTTTATCCATTCCAAAGCCTTTGATATGCTCAATATCCAAACATCTTCCATTTGAGAAATTTCTTCTAGGTATTGTTTCAAGACTTCAAACCTATACGGTTTACTAAGAACCCAATTCACATGAAGAAACAGACCAGCCGGAGCACGATTTGTATCATAATTCTTGTATAACGCTTCCTTCATAAACTTGACAAATTCTTCTTTGTTCGTTGGTTGATCACAACCATCGTAGAGAGAACAGGGTTTTTTCTGCTTGTCATACCAACGATTTACGGGTATTTCCCAAAGGCCAGGATAGGATTTTGTTGGACATTTCTCATTCATACAAGCCTTGCCTGGAACGCCGTTGGACTTTTCTTGTTCGAGTTCATTCTTTAAAGGAGTATCTAGTGTGAATGGCCAGTACTGTTCCCTGTCCTGATCGCTGTCAGTGCCCATAACTATCGAAGAATCCCAATCATAACCCAAATCTTTCAGGACCTGAAATTGAATGTCACCTCCCATTTGAAGAAAAGGTGAACGGAAACCTTTAATTTCACTTTCAGGAATGCCGGATTTCTCAACAAGGTTCTTTTTTATTCCGTTTATTTCGTCTCGGTATTCGGCATAAGTCTTATTACTCCAAGAAGCGATTGGAAATGCATGGGATATGGTGTGACTGGCCATTTCATGCCCATTGTCGTACATTTCTTTTGAAAAAGTATAATTATTTTCACCAGAAATAAAAAATGTGAAGCTGACAGGACATCCGTTAGGGTTTTTTAATCCAGACGCTGACAATTCTCGGTAGTATTTAATATTTTTTTCAGTGAAACCGTCATCAAAAGTAACCAAAACTATTTGTGGAATTTCCTTGCGTGAAAATCCTTTCGGCATTTCACTAGTCACGCCTTTACAGTCAGGGAGTCGACAATCGGCGACAGAAAGCCCTAGAGAGGAAAGAGAAAAATGTAAATATAAATCAATATGGTACTCCGAAATTAAATATAATAGATTATAGCAAATTTAATTAAAGTATTAAAATCAGAAAACTACTTATACATTTCGTTTTTGTATTTGGTTTGCAAGATTCTTTATGTGAATTCGTGTGTTGAAGCATATTTTATTGTGTCTGGAGAGTGAGTCGTTTTCTTTCAGCGTTTTATTAATTTAAGACATTCACCGATTTCCACTCATTTACTTATTTACTTTTACTAAAATTGTCGTTGCGACTTGCAACATTTTCAATAGTCATTGTCTCTGTCCGTTATTGGAATTGCGTGTTTTTTTTTGTTTTTTGTTTTTTTGTACGCATGCGTCTGCGTCAGTGTGCGGTTAATAAATGTTTCTAGTTCTCCGTCGCTTCAATGATTTCTTTTAAAAATCTCCCAAGAGACGTATAGACACTACCCAGTTGACCCGGTGAAAACATTTAGATACTGTCTGTTATAAACAAATAAAAACGTGTGAGAAATCGCCAAGCAACGTGATATTCTATTCTGAAAGAGGTACAATAGGCATCTAAAATATTTACTTTGATCCGACACACATGATAAAACATAGATATATTAATTATAAATCTGAAAGAACAAATATGGTAATAGACACAATAGTAGTAGTAGTAGTAGTAGTAGTAGTAGTAGTAGTAGTAGTAGTAGTAGTAGTAGTAGTAGTAGTAGTAGTAGTAGGTCTTTCTAATTTTGACACAATGCCAGCAATTTTAGGAGGAGATGGTGAGTCGATTACGTCGATCTCGTTTATTCAATCGTACATCATATTGTCATCTTTGATGATGATGAGGATGATGATAATGATGATGGAAATGTATAAAATAGCACCTACTCTGCGAAACTTTTTGTCTGTAAGTATGAGATCATGGAGAACCACACTGACTTTGAACAGTGACAATGAATCCCTAAATGCTAGGGATGTAAGAATTTCATGTGGCATTTTCCAGGGTGATTCTCTATCACCACTCCTCTTTTGTCTAGCCCTAATACCGCTCTCAAAATTGCTCAATGATGCACAATACGGTTATAAAATGTTTGATAAAAATATAAATCATCTCATTTACATGGATTATTTAAAGCTATTTGCAAAAAATGACCAACAACTACAGGGCTTACTAGCGATTGTTAAACAATTCAGGGATGACATCAGAATGCAATTTGGCCTCGATAAATGTGCAAAGCTACCTTTATCAAAGGAAAATTGACAGAAACATCTAACGTTAACCTTGACCAGCAGAATGTCAAAAAGGAGTTAGAACCAGCGGATAGCTACAAATACCTAGGGGTAATTGAAGGGGACGGAATAAAAAATGCAGTGATGAGGGAAAGGGTCAGAAGAAAATGTTATCGCAGGGTGAGAGCAATACTCAAGGCAGAGCTGAATGCAAGAAACAGGATCGAAGCAGTCAATGCTTTAGCCGTACTAGTCGTGACTTACAGTTTCAATATTATTAACTAGTCAAATACTGGAACGTGTAATCTTGACAGAAAAATATGAAAACTGTTGACAATGCATAGAATGCACCACCCTAAAGCAGATATAGACCGGCTTTATCCGGAACACACCAACCTGTCGATTCTCGTTCAGGTTCTTCTCGAGGATGTCGTTTCTCTCTCCTTCCTCTAATCTCCTAGAGAACACCATGGTGGGGCTTCCACCGACAGTCCTCTTGTTTATTGGAACAGGACTGCGACTGAAAACACTAAGTGCCAGGTACTCTGGTTCGGTCTGTGCTTGATCCAAATCTGCAACTCTGTCAAAGAGCCGAGCTGTGGAAAAGTGTGTCTGAAAAACGGCGACCACACCGGCTCATTGTCAAGGAAACAATGGAGATTCGGCAGCCCAGCGCATATTTGTGTACTATTAGCCACGGCATCAAGAAATCATTATAGACAAGTTTATATAATGCTAGTTTTTGTCTTCCTTTAATCCCACGAATAACGAGATGCATACAGAAGCTGTCGACTTTTTGGCTGTGAATAGCGGGAGCCAAAGTAGAAAAGCTTACAAATGTTTTGCATACCTTACCTCTAGTTTCATGTCATAAAACAGAGATCTCCAAGACCAGTGGTAAGTGATGCCAATGTAACCATTAAGGCTGAAACATTATATTACTATTGCGCGCGTAAACTTACACAAGACTAGATATGTAAATTGATATTCAGTTGACCAATATGTCTACCAAGCAATACTGAAAGGCAAAAACATACAAGTCTATGATAACAACATTAGCATGTGATCGATCCCGATCGTTAATTCCCGGCACGAGTTTCGTCACCATAGACTTAACCTTTGCTGCTCAAACACAAGAAAAAATTTCGCAACTGATAGAACCCTCTCTGTTATCATACAGAATTTTGTACATAAAAGGGGTGCAACTAGTAATTAAGAGAATGTGAAGAATAAAAGTATGATAATTTCTTAACAAACTTGAATCGAGATAAATAACTGAATGACTTCAAGTGCCATGTGAAAAGATAGAATAGAATATTTAGTAACGGTATAACTAATCTCAGTGGAGGCACAATGGCCCAGTGCTTAGGGCAGCGGACTCGCGGTCATAGGATCGCGGTTTCGATTCCCAGACCGGGCGTTGTGAGTGTTTATTGAGCGAAAACACCTAAAGCTCCACGAGGCTCCGGCAGGGGATGGTGGCGAACCCTGCTGTACTCTTTCACCACAACTTTCTCTCACTCTTTCTTCCAGTTTCTATTGTGCCTGTATTTCAAAGGGTCAGCCTTGTCACACTGAGTCACGCTGAATATCCCCGAGAACTACGTTATTAAGGGTACACGTGTCTGTGGAGTGCTCAGCCTCTTGCACGTTAATTTCATGAGCAGGCTGTTCTGTTGGTCGGATCAACTGGAACCCTCGACGTCGTAAGCGACGGAGTGCCAACAACACAACTAATCTCAAATACAGTTCCATTATGCTCGTTTCCTCTCTTCTAGTTGTAATACTCATAACACTTGGCCGCCCAGGCATCTGTTAAAACTTTGTAATGTCTTAGTCCAAAATATATTTTGACTGAAATGGTTATCGAACTGCTTTTTGTAAATTATGAGAAAAAATATTATTTACTCACCCAGTGCCAACGACATAGATGCACTGAGAACCACTAAAACCACCAGAAAATAGTGAGTTCTTTCTACAGATCTGTGTCCCATCATGTTCTTTGAATGGAATATTCAATTCAGGCTGATGCTAGCGCTCAAATTGAAAAAAGTAAGCAAGTTAATCTATATATACAGCTCGGAAATGTGTACGTGCATCTTATAAAAACATGTGTACATAAACGCACGCACACAGATAATTTGCGTATGATTATTTCTTCAAGGTGTGTTTAGATATGCAAGAGTTTAGTATAAAACGGATATTATGAATGCTAAAGTTGTTTACATCACTTGACACTTTACAAAGTGCGTCTGTTAAATAGCAGATAATAGAGGGTGAAATTTCTTGTAATAAGAGTTTGCTACTGCTTACTAATGCAGTCGTGTCTGTACAAGCATTTCTTTCTTCTAAAAACTCTGCCTCAACGACATTTGGTTCATTCGTCTAACACTTTTTTTAAAGGATTGTCTTGAACTATAATCGTTCTTTTATGAGGCAGACAAATAAATAACGAGACTTCGTGATTGTCACAATAACTTATTTAAAAGTCCACTACTTAAAAGAGTTTGATAATAACTTTGACAACAAGCGCTTTTTATTTTATTATTTTTCTTATGTGGCTTTGCGCCAAAATCAAAACATTTGTTTTTCTTATTGTGTTCTGTCGGCTATTATACGCAAGTGTGAAAACACAATGTCGTAAAAAAGCCATACTTGAATATTTGACGGGCCGGAGTGAGCGAATGCTATTGGGTTCCAAGCAGTCATGCACAACACTTACTCGGTTGTGCAAGGCGAACCATGAGTCGAAATGGTAGTAGACTTTATACTTACCTCGACGGCCTGCCATAACTTACAGTGAAAAGGGTGAGATATTGCGAAAAGCCGTTGAATTACTTGTGGTGGTGAACGGTAGTCCAAGGTGTAAGTCGCCAGCTTCGAATGGTCTGCTATTCGAATATATGCCAGATGTGTTTGACCACGTCTTCGCAGACGGCTACTGCAATTGGCAACAGAACTGGATCAGTGATAAGAGGCAAGAAAAGAGCTAGTACTGCAGAGACTGAGCTCCGTAAAGGATTCAATAATTAATAACCACAAGTCCGTAAATCAGTGGTTAATGCTTGCCATCGATGGTTCAGTCGGGTAAGCGCAAACATTCGCCATTCCGAATATCCATCTACAACAAACTTCTCATATGGTGGTAGTAAAGCGGTGAGCTGGTAGAACCGTTAGCACGCCGGGCGAAATGCTTAGCGGCATTTTGTCTGTCTTCGTGTTCTAAGTTCAAATTCGAAGGGTACCGCTTGTCAGATGGTCCATTTGCTGTCAGCACCCGTTGCGTGGAGGACTGGGCATGCCGTAGCTGATGATGCGCAGACATGCGCTGAGGCTGCGACATCTCCAGCGATACCTTCGCAGTGGGCAGGTGTGGTATCATATCGTATGCTTTAAGATAGTCAACCCATGTCATGCTCGGGCTTAAGTGTCTCCTCTTGCAGGAGTAGCTGTTTGGTAAGTAGCTTGCTTACCAACCACATGGTTCTGGGTTCAATCCCACTGAGTGGTACCTTGGGCAAGTGTCTTCTACTATAGCCTCGGGCCGACCAAAGCCTTGTGAGTGGATTTGGTAGACGGAAACTGAAAGAAGCCCGTCGTATATATGTATATGTATATATGTGTGTATGTTTTTTGCATCCGTCGTGAATACCTTGTTTTGTCCATAAAATTTGATTCTTTTGTCATACCTTCTGAACCGTCGGACTTTCAGTTGTATTCGTTGTTTCACTATTTCCTTGGTTGCAGGAAGACTTATAAAATCTTTGATTTTCTGTTTTTGCTCGATTTTTCAAGCTCGTTTCGTCTTAACATTTACTCCTCTGGCAAGTTCAAGAACTTATACATCCGACCGCAAAAATTCGATCTCTTTTTGTATTACTGTGTCGTCCTGATTGTATTCTGTGTCACACTCTGAGTCACACACTGAGTCACATTCTGTGACACACTCTGTGTCGTCCTGATACCTAATTGAGCAATTACAACTTTAGCAATGGAATAGGTGACGTTATGTAAGGTCGTTAGGTCATTTCCTTTATTTCTTAAGATCTGTCTAAGACCAACATAACATGTCATGATTATGATGCTATCTGTTATACTGTTTGAGAATTTCGGTAGCGGTTCTCTATTGATAATATCAGTAAACTCTGTCTTGCTGAGTTCTCTCATATTTTCTTTTGCTTCTATGATCTCCTCTTCATTATTCACCTCAAATTCTGTGTCATATCTATTTTGGTGTTCTTGAGGTAGATCTGCTTTCTCCTGCTGCTGCTGCTGCTGCTGCTGTTGTTGTTATTATTGTTGTTGTTATTATCGTTGTTGTTGGCAGAATCGTTAGCACGCCGGGAAAAATCTGTAGCGGCATTTCGTCCGTCTTTATGTTGAGTTCAAATTTGAGCCAATATTCGCTTCAAATTTTGGTACAAGGCCAGAAATTTTGAGAGAGGAGTAAA
This sequence comes from Octopus bimaculoides, assembly GCF_046866305.1. NCBI lineage: Eukaryota > Metazoa > Mollusca > Cephalopoda > Octopoda > Octopodidae > Octopus > Octopus bimaculoides. The sequence goes on along the minus strand of NC_142931.1, from coordinate 139,041,125 downwards.
AATACCTCCAATATTAATTTCAGATTTTGGCACGAGCGGCTAACTCGATTACATTAACCACTCCAGTGTTTAACTGGTACTTATTTTATCGACACCGAAAGAACGAAAAGCTGAGTCGTCTTAACTCGAGCCTACATTAAATCTTTATTGACGTAAAGAACTTTTTCCCTCAGTTTTCTGAGTGCTCGATCGCAGTTTACACTATTACAGCCAATAACAGCTGCAATAAGCTGTATAACTATATAAACACCCGTGTGTGATTGTATTTCTACTGTATTCGTTTTCCATGAATCCACGTAGAACTAAGTCGGACTGATAATTTCTCATCCCAATAACTTGCTAAATAAGCAAATTTTATGAAACTGCAAAGCCCTTCTCATTCTAACATTAACGTCTGGTCTTCATGTACCAATAAAGGTTCATAAAGACCAGAAGCCTTCATGTAGCAATGAAAACTCTATGAACTTTATTGTACATAATAGAGTACAATAAAATACTGTTTCAATCACTCAGTCCAGGATCTCAATTTTCTTCCGCCCATCTTTTATTCTTGTAGACGTTTCCCATCAGATATTCATCACACTGATTTCACAAGGTGCAACAACCTAAGACGATTAATAAATGTTTCTAGTTCTCCATCGCTTCAATGATTTCTTTAAAAATGTCTCCAGTTGACTCGGTGAAAACACTTAGATACCGTCTATTATAAACAAATAAAAACGTGTGATAAATTGCCAAGCAACGTGATATTCTATTCTGAAAGAGGTACAATAGCGTTTAAATTATTCAATTTGAACCGACACACATGAGAAAACACAGATATATTAATTATAAATCTGAAAGAACAAATATAGTAATAGATACAGTAGTAGTAGTAGTAGTAGTAGTAGTAGTAGTAGTAGTAGTAGTAGTAGTAGTAGTAGTAGCAGCAGCAGCAGCAGCAGCAGCAGCAATACTACTACTACTACTACTACTACTACTACTACTACTACTACTACTACTACTACTACTATTGTGTCTATTACTATATTTGTTCTTTCAGATTTATAATTAATATATCTGTGTTTTATCATGTGTGTCGGATCAAAGTAAATATTTTAGATGTTTATTGTACCTCTTTCAGAATAGAATATCACGTTGCTTGGCGATTTCTCACACGTTTTTATTTGTTTACAACAGACGGTATCTAAGTGTTTTCACCGGGTCAACTGGGTAGTGTCTATACGTCTCTTGGGAGATTTTTAAAAGAAATCATTGAAGCGATGGAGAACTAGAAACATTTATTAATCGTCTTAGGTTGTTGCACCTTGTGAAATCAGTGTGATGAATATCTGATGGGAAACGTCTACAAGAATAAAAGATGGGCGGAAGAAAAGTGAGATCCGGGACTGAGTGATTGAAACAGTATTTTATTGTACTCTGTTATGTACAATAAAGTTCATAGAGTTTTCATGTACTTTATTGCTACATGAAGGCTACTGGTCTTTATGTAGCTTTATTGGTACATGAAGACCAGACGTTAATGTTAGAATGAGAAGGGCTTTGCAGTTTCATAAAATTTGCTTATTTAGCAAGTTATTGGGATAAGAAATTATCAGTCCAACTTAGTTCTACGTGGATTCATGGAAAACGAATACAGTAGAAATACAATCACACACGGGTGTTTATATAGTTATACAGCTTATTGCAGCTGTTATTGGCTGTAATAGTGTAAACTGCGATGAAATAGTGTGAACACCCCCCAGGTCGTGTAGAGAGCTGGAGAAGGTTCACATGCAGATGACCTGTCCAAGAGCAGACAACAACTACATTGTAATATGTAGATGTGTGCTAAGAAGCTTGCTTCCCAATCACGTAGTTTCGGGTTCAGTCTCACTGCAGGCACCTTGGCCAAGTGTCTTCTACTATTGGCTCGATCCGACCAAAGCTTTGTGAGTGAATCTGGCAAACGGAAACTGAAAGAAGCCCATCGCATGTCTGTGTGTGTGTGTGTGTGTGTTTATGTATGTCTGCATTTGTTCTCCACTCCACCCGCCATCGCTTGACAACCGATGTTGTTGCGTTTACGTTTCCTAAACTTAGCGGCTTACAATGAATAAGTCATGGGGTCGATCTGTTCGACTAACGGCGGTTCTTCAGCATGGCCGCAGTCAAGTGACTGGAACAAGCAAAAGAATAAAAGAAAAAGAATAAAAGATGACACAGGAGTGGCTGTGTGGTAAGTAGCTTGCTTACCAACCACATGGTTCCGGGTTCAGTCCCACTGCGTGGAACTTTGGGCAAGTGTCTTCTACTATAGCCTCGGGCTGACCAAAGCCTTGTGAGTGGATTTGGTAGACGGAAACTGAAAGAAGCCCGTCGTATATATGTATATATGTGTGTGTGTATATGTTTGTGTGTCTGTGTTTGTCGCCCCAACATCGCTTGACAACCGATGCTGGTATGTTTCCGTCCCCGTAACCTAGCGGTTCAGCAAAAGAGAAAGTTGTAATAAGTACTAGGCTTGCAAAGAATAAGTCCTGGGGTCGATTTGCTCGACTAAAGGCGGTACTCCAGCATGGCCGCAGTCAAATGACTGAAACAAGTAAAAGAGTAAAAGAGTATACACATATATTCATACATGTGTGTTTGTGTGTTTGTGTGAGTGTGTGTGTGTATGTTTGTATGTGTGGGTGTGTGCGCCCGCGTATACAACGTAGTCACTGATAAACACGATGTGCATAGCTAGAGTACTTTTTATCATAGATCAAAGTTGTGACTGTTAAGGCTTACTTGTCGACCAAAAGCGAAAAAAAAAAGCACTAAAAGCTCTAATACACAAATATTATACACCATAATGGAAGGAAGTCATCCAGACGTAGCGTTTCTGACCTGAAAATACCTAACTACTGACAAAACCTTTATTGTTACAATTCATTTAACAAGTTGTTTACGCATATCTTTCAGGAAGTCAAATTAAAAATTCCCTCGCATTAATACATGGTGTGGGTGTGTGGTAAGAGGTTTGTTTCCCAATCACATGATTCTGGGTTCAGTCCCATTGCGTGGCACAT
>NC_142931.1:139023072-139028072 GCF_046866305.1 Octopus bimaculoides | reverse complement strand
ACCTTTTCGATATCAGTGAAGAATTTCACTGGAAAAGAAGATATAAGATTGCCAGGTTTTTGTCTCTCTCGCCAAGGTCAGCAGCTATCGGGCGCCGACGAAGGGAAATAACCCTGAAATCCGGATACGTTCGTGCTGCAGATCGAGGTGAGAGGGATAACTGCCCTTGGCAAACAGGACACAGTCGTGTGTCGATAAGCCAGCTGGAGGAGATGTCCTCCTGGGGCTAAAAGCAACAGTAACATCCACCCCTAGGGGTCAGCCACACTTAAGTGGCAATATACTACACTTTATCGTGCAGTTACTGTTAATACTTCATTTAGAGAATTAACATTGCTTGCTTTCACCTTTTCGATATCAGTGAAGAATTTCACTGGAAAAGAAGATATAAGATTGCCAGGTTTTTGTCTCTCTCGCCAAGGTCAGCAGCTATCGGGCGCCGACGAAGGGAAATAACCCTGAAATCCGGATACGTTCGTGCTGCAGATCGAGGTGAGAGGGATAACTTCCCTTGGCAAACAGGACACAGTCGTGTGTCGATAAGCCAGCTGGAGGAGATGTCCTCCTGGGGCTAAAAGCAACAGTAACATCCACCCCTAGGGGTCAGCCACACTTAAGTGGCAATATACTACACTTTATCGTGCAGTTACTGTTAATACTTCATTTAGAGAATTAACATATATATATATATATATATATATATATATATATATATATATATATATATATATATATATATATATATATATATATATATATATACAGGATGCAAGGGGCATTTGAGGACATATTTGGTAATTTGATAAAACAACTGTAATGTAGCAAAGCCCAAAAGTATTTTAGTAAACTGTCCATATGTGCTCATGCTTTCTTATAAAATTATTCTATGAATCCTCCTTCAGCTTCGATGATTGCTTAAATGGACAACCGGAATCGTTGACATATTTGCACTAAGTAATTCTTATTTCTTTTGGACATCAGCTAGACAAATGCGACCCTCAGAGAAGATATTAATTATTCGCTCTTTCAACAACTCGCGAGAGATAGTAGTTTATAGGATTTAAATCAAGCGAGTTTGTAGATTACGAGTTTAGTGTTACATGATCGTAAAGGTTGTCTGGCATCCATTTTAAGGTAATGTGGGCTTTGTGAGAAGGTGCTGAGTCTTGTCGAAACACTTGTTGCTTTCCACTGTTCTTCACTCATTCATTACTCAACAACTGTCTTCAGTACTTCAAAGTAAATGGTAGTATTAATTCTAAGACTCCGTGAAGAGTCATGACATGACCTTCGTTACTCACTTCTTCTGAAATCATCACAATTGCTAAAAACTTAACGTGCATCACTCTCCGAATATCAGAAGGATTTGCACTTCAATAACTGTCATTTCTCTTGTTAAACTTTTGGTCTTGGTCGAGGTTTTTCTCATCAGAGAATATCAAAGCATGTCATATTTGTGAGGATTTTTAACGGATCAAACAGTTTTCTTGTTATTGTAGATATGAATTGGTCCCTTCTCAGTGCATACAACTTGTATCGAATGTTCTCGTGTACCACAGTTCTTATAGTCCACTCAGGCACCACCACCACCACTTGATAACCGGTATTGCTGTGTTTACCTCCCCTTGACTTAGCGGTCCAACACAAGGGATTGATAGAATAAGTATCAACTTTAAAAAAAAAAACTTACATCCTTGGCGCAGTCTAATGACGTCAAATGTAAAGAATATATACGGCGGTAGGAGCAGCTATGTTTTGAAGGAAAGAAAGCTAATTCTTTTCAGTGGTTTATTATCAAAACCTCGCACGCAATCCATCCGGAATGTACTTCCTTTTAGATATTTTCACGAACCAATGTTCCCAATGTTTAATCACTATGGATGTTACAAAAGAAAACTTATACAACGAAATTAGATAATCTTTTCTACTATAGGGACAAGGCCTGAAATTGTGAGAAAGAGATCTAGTCGATTACATCGACCCCAGTGCGTAACTAGTACTTAATTTATCGACGCCGAAAGGATGAAAGGCAAAGTCGACCTCGGCGGAATTTGAACTCAGAACGTAGCGACGGGTGAAATATCGCTGAGTATTAAGTAAAATCAGATAATATCTTCATACGTCATCGGTTAACGATAACACTATGTTTTATTCATATTATAATTCAGTTAAAGGTTTACTTGAAAATGTATTGAAGCACAACTATTTTGCCTGGTTTGTGGAAGCGCGTGACCTAGTGGTTAGGGTGTCAGCACCATGATCGTAAGATTGTGGTTTCGATTCCTGGACCGGGCGACGCGTTGTGTTCTTGAGCAAAACACTTCATTTCACGTTTCTCCAGTCCACTCAACTGGCAAAAATGAGTAACGCTGCGATGGACTGGCGTTCCGTCCAGATAGGGAACACATACGCCATTGAAACCGGGAAACCGGGCCCATGAGCCTGGCTAAGCTTATAAAAGGCGCATTTTATTTTATTTATTGTGCCTGGTTTAACTTTCTTCCTTTTTTTTTTTAATCTTTTACTTGTTTCAGTCATTGTACTGCAGCCTTGCTTGGGCACCGCCTTGGATAGTTTGCCGAATCCCTAAGTTACGGGAACGTAAACAAACCAGCGCCCGTTGTTAAGTGATAAAGAGGCACGAGCACAAGCAGGAAGACACACATATATCCAATTGTATTGGTGTATGTATGTGTGTGTCTATATATATATATATATATATATATATATATATATATATATATATATACCTATATATATATATAGGTATATATATATATATATATATATATATATATATATATATATATATATGTAGCTGAAATTTTCAGAAAATTAAAAGACAAAGACAGGTGTATGAAGAACAAACAGGTGTATTAGTTTAAGGCTCGGGAAGGTGAGAAAATATTTTACGTTTCGAGCCTAAATTATGTTTCGAGCCTAAATTCCTTTTTTCCTTCTTTTCTTCCCTCCTTGTCCAACGTACTGTCTCATAGCGTTGCAACCCCCAATGGTTTTTTTCAAATAAGTTACGTAACAATCTTCTGTACCTACAGTTATCACATTCGGTTAAAATGTCTTACGGTTAAGCTGGTTCCTATGTATTTCCCTGAAGAGAAGATTGCATCTTTATCAACATCACCTATTCCTTTGGAAGGAACCATTTGTAATCTTCGAAACATATGTTGAAAATAAAAGAATTCATTTAACATATGCGTTTTACTCCATTATGAGAGACACGGACACAAAAATGGACAGTGAAGACCCTGCACACTGTGCTCAGGCTCAGGAGGACCAAACGGATCACCAAGACAAGGCAGATGCCACCAGTGCTGTAGCCACTGATGAGGGATGCAATGACCATGGTGAATACAGTCAATGCTGCACCACAAACGACAAAGACAGGAGAACAGACAAGAAGACGGTAAACACAAACAGGCTTCAAGCCCAAACACGTCACACAGAGAAAAAGAAAAAGAAACAGATCTGTAAATTCTACCTAAATGGTACCTGCTAGCACGGGGAAAAGGGACGAAATTGCAAATTTGCCCATCCCAAACACCACCAGCTAAACAAGGTAGATAACCAATTACAACAAAATAAGCGGGAGCGATGAAAAGGGAGACCAGAAAGCTTAAATCTACGTACACATAATCCACCGAATACCAACAGGACTCACAAAGTGAGAAGTCCGTATATTCCTTCTGCTCCCAAAAAAAGGCTATATGCAGAGGCTGTACGAACTGCAGTAGCTGAGCAGCAAGCTTTTTTAAGCGTGGCCCAGAAAATGGTACAACAGTTAACGTGGATGCAGAGGGTACAGAGTCAACGCCACACGAACCATTGTCCAAGACCACCACAGATGATGGATCAGGGATGGCCACCGCTAACACCAGGAACCCCTGCACAGATATCACACCCATATTCCTACTGAATATCCGGGGCCTATTACGAACAGGCGGCAAAGACAAGTTCCTATACTTGAAAGACCTAGTAACATGCAATCAAGCAATATGCATGGTGCTTACCGAAACGCATCTAACACCTAATATAGCAGATGCGGAGATAAATATACCAGAGTATGCCGTACTCCGAACAGACAGAAGGGATAGAAGTCATGGGGGAGTTGCAATGTACATCCGAGAAGATGTCACACCCCTACTACTACTATCACACTCAAACTCTGTATGTGATACTTTAATAGTACACATAAAACAAATTGATGTAGTTGTATGCTCAACATACCGTCCACCAAATACCGCAAAGCATGGTTTCCGTCCAGGTAGAAGCTGCCTCACGCAGCTCTTGCAGCATTATGACTGGGTCCTGAAGCAGCTACTTGACCATTCAAATGTTGATGTGATATATCTCGACTTTGCAAAAGCCTTTGACAAAGTTGATCATGGCTTGATATGTCACAAGCTGAGAAACCTTGGCATAGCTGGTAAATTAGGAGAGTGGCTGCATGACTTCCTGAATAGTAGAAGTCAGACAGTTGCAGCCAATGGAGAACTATCTAGGGAAACACAAATATTGAGCGGTGTTCCACAAGAAACTGTTCTGGGGCCACTACTGTTCATAGTGGCCCTTCTGGACAGGCCCACGGTCACTCGGAGAGCCACTGTCACTAGCTATGCTGATGACACAAAGATATCTCAGGCAATAAAGAATCCTGATGATATTGTAAGCCTGCAGAATGACCTAAATGCAATATATGAGTGGGCAGAGCAAAATAATATGCAGTTCAATGCAAAAAAATTTCAAGTACTGCGCTACAAGACCACAATTACCTCCCAACTGGCATACACAGGGCCTGGCGGTACTGCAATCCCAGAACCACAAACAGTAAGAGATCTGGGCATCAACATGTGTAGTGATGCATCATTTCACATGCACATTGTCAAGTTGACAGCAAAGTGCAGACAACTGGCAGGGTGGATACTGAGGACATTCCGTACAAGGGATCAAAAAGTCATGTTGACTCTATAGAAGACATTTGT
>NC_142931.1:139010572-139015572 GCF_046866305.1 Octopus bimaculoides | reverse complement strand
TAATCCTTTCTACTATAGGCACAAGGCCTGGATTTTGTGGCGAGGGGGATTGTCAATCACATGGGTTAAAGAAAGATGATGGGGCAATCTATATGTTGGACTCGATTAATAGATCCGTTCTCCACGCGAAAACACCTTGCGAGCTTTAGGTGCAGAACGGTTTCATCGCTTCCCGCGCATCTCGAACCGGTTTGACTGACAGCCCTTTCGTGTCTGTAGAATTTATTTCGAACCGTTAATGTCATTCAGTTTCACTACCTGGTCAAGGGTTTATGGAAGTTATCCATTGCCCCGGCCAAAAATACCTCCGAAACAGACTGAACGGAGCATTTTCTTTAACGACCATATTTTTCTCTTGCCCGCTTCCAGTTTCCCAATGATTGTTAACGTGTAACCTGTGCTGACCACGTTGGCAGCCAGGCAGAAAGCTGTGGGTATATGACAACATTTCAGATGGTTGGCGCCCAGGAAGTTATTAGACGAACGAATTAAATATCTTTTGTGGTAGGGTTTTAGGAAACAGAAATAGCCTTCACCGTCACGACTATTGTAGTGTTAATTTTATTTAGCAAACATTAAGATATGAAATTATTCCCGTCCCCATCTCATATCCTCTGCCATTCTGTTAATAAACAAATACACATTGTGAGCTGCTGAATTATGTAAATAACTTAAACGTTCATGCTATCCAGGATATACCCGATATTTGCGTAACTAGTACACAAAATAACAAATAATGTCTAACTGATAAAAGCTCTTAAAACCCGTAAGAAATAATCACATATAAAGTATATATACGCATTGTTTTCATAACGTATATAGACGCTCTCAAACTATATAAAATACATTAATTTGCTTGCTTTTTTTCTTCAGCACGTACGCTCGTATCAGTCTGATTTGAAGAAGTCTTCAAAGAGAACGATGGAACACAGCATTCACTTTTTTCTGGTGCTTCTCAGCGTATTATCTCAGTCGTTGCCAATTGGTGAGTATAAAATATTTTACATCATAATTTACAATATGCAGCTCGATAACCATTGCAGCCAAAATATACTTTAAGTTAAGAAACTACAAAGCTTTTACAACAGAATCAACATACGTGTTGACGGCCAAGTGTTACAGGCTGTATTCTCGAAACGCATGGGGAATGCATGGTTCACATACTATTTTAAATAAATCCAAGATTAAAATTATCGACTTTAATGAAATTTTTAATTTCTTCACCAAGAATAAATGTGAGGATGACCCATTAACTGTCTCACTTCTTTTTACTTCAACTGACTCAACCCCAAAAATTAATTGATTCATTCGTCTAACTTTCTTTAAGAACTATATTGATGTATAATATGTATAATATAAATTCATTTGTGAAGTGAAGTAGAAAATAAATATTTTCACTTTGTGACTATCCTAACTTATTTGAAAAATTATATCCTCTATAGGATTCTAACAACGGCTTTGATAACAAATATTTACCAACAGATTTTCTAATTTATAATTTCTCTCGAGTGTTCCGTCAACTTTTATTCCTAGATTCCGAAAGCACAACGAGGCAACAAAGTCACAATTGAATTTTTGAAAGGCCAGGATGAGCAAGTACTATTCGATTCCAAGCAGTTGCATGCAACCTTTCAGCTTCTCTGTGCTGGTCTGTTTTGGGTTAACGATGGGTTGGAGGCATTGGTGGACTTCAAAACCTACCTCGGTGGCCTACTGCAACAGTTAGCAGAAAATGGGAGGTGCTGCAAAAAGCCGATAACAGCAATAAAGTTTCAGGAGATGAGCGGTTGTATTAGGGCAAATCATGCTATACGTGCTCGGCAGCGTCTTCACAGACGTCTGCCGCAACTGGTAACAGAATGGGAGAATTTCCAGTTCTATGAGACAAGAAGAAGGTTAATGGTGCCGAGAAAGGGTGTGATAAAAGGGGCAATAATCGACAATTGTCGGCTCATAATTTTGTTGAATGCAGATTTTAATATTTTGGTCTCATCAATTTCGATCAGTCGAAGGCTTTCGATAGTCGGTAACTATCCTCAGAGCAGCCTGTTTTGGTCCTGTTTACAAACGCTGTACCGTACCAATGTACAGCGGCATCTGATCAGTGTCAGAGTTAATGATGGCCTCTACAGATTGTTTCATAACCGTTGGTACAGGATGTTCTCTCTCACATTTTTGTTTCAGCTAAACATTATGTTAGCATATAACTCTGCATGTTATCATGATTTTCCGGTATTATCGCATTAAGACTCCTATTTTCAATTCAGTGAGGTGATAGTTCAGTTTTGTACGTTACGTTCTCGCACAACTTTCGATTCAAATATTCGGTTGCTACACAAATATTGGTGCACAAAGATATGTCGTCTGAATGCATTTTTAATTTTCAAACACACCCCAACCTTTGCAAAGTGATGATCTTCTGTGACATGTTTCAACAAATGCAGCGATATATATATGTATATAAATATATATAATGATAATAATATTAGGGATAAAAATCCATGGATTTTCATGGATGAGTTCATGAACTTTGGTTCTTTTCTCTAAATTATATATTTATGTTATATATATATATATATATATATATATATATATATAGCTGATGAAGGATATGTTCTCTATGTGGCCTGCTTGTTTTTTGTACTTTGTTTATCATTTTGTCTATGTTTTTTTGCAACGTCATGTACCCAGATATGTATCTATATGTACATGTAGATGGAGGTATGTACATACATGTACATATATATGCATATACTCATATATTATTTGCATATATATATATATATATATATATATATATATATTATAATTATTATCATCATTTTAATCTGCGGCAAATCTAGATAATTGATAATAACAACATTCCTGTGCGATCAGGCGACAAAAGAAGTGTCACACCATTTATTATTATTATTATTGTTCAGTAGTTTTATTTTTATAACGTGCTTTCACTTCACTACCGAGCGCAGCTATTATTATTATTATTATTATTATTATTATTATTATTATTATTATTATTAATATTATTATTATTATTATTATTATGAATATTATTATTATTAATATTATTATTATTATTATTATTATGAATATTATTACTATTATTACTATTATTATTAATATTATTAATATTATTACTATCATTATTATTATTATTTTATGTTTGACTTTTGTTTTGCATTTGTACAAGTTGGATCCAAGTCTCACCCAGAGACCTCAAGAGACAACAAGTTAGAAGTTCATGTAGGTGTTATGCTTAGGGTACCATATATTTGGATTTGTACAGTTTTGTTCTAGTGAATATTTAAGAAGCCATAAGAAAATTATCTGTTTGCTTTAAAATTTGAGATCACATAGACAGTATTTTACGTAGGATATGGGCAGTTCCCATGAGCACTATCTTTTGAACTTCAGCCATTTTGGGGTTTCCTGGTATCTGATCTAGGTAGTAATCAGCCCGTTTCGCTGTCATTCCCAGGGCACCTATGACAATAGGTATTGTTTTCGTCTTCAGATTCCACATTTTGCTAATTTCTATTTCAAGATCTTTATATTTGCTCAGTTTTTGGTAGGTCTTGACAGATACGTTTATATCGATTGGGACAGTCATATCAATGAGGAGGCATGATTTTTGTCTGAAGTCTTTCAGTATGATGTCTGGCCTATTTGCGTCTATCTTTCTGTCAGTTTGAATGGTGAAGTTCCAGAGGAGTGCAATGTGATCATTTTCAAGTACTGGGGGTGGTTTGTGTTCCCACCAGTTTTTATCATGGGGCAAGTCCAGGTTTTTGCATATTACCCAGTGAATATATTGTGCAGCTCTATCATGCCTGTTGAGATACTCTGTAGGTGCAAGCAGACTGCACATGGAGACAACATGATCGATGGTCTCATTTTGTTGTTGGCATATACGACATAATGGGGAGCTGCCGTTCTTTAATATGTTGGCCTGGTAGTTCTTTGTAGGTAGGCATTGATCTTGGGCTGCTATGATAAACCCCTCTGTTTCTGATTTCAAGCCAGAGGCCATTAACCATTGGTGGGTAAGGGCTTTGTCAATATCTGCATTATTCGCTCTCTTTGGGTATTTGCCATTGAGAGGTTTTCCATGCCATTTTTCAGTCATAATAGCTAAGGCAGCAATTTTAGCACGGGTTTTCAAGCGCTTAGCTTTTTCTGCAGGTGTTTCTAGTTCGTCTAATTCTTGAATTTGTTGCAATTGGAATTCACTTAGATATTCCTTTGCCTGTTTTGTTACTGAGTAAGATGCTTTCTTGCTTTCATATTTTAAGACAAGTTTTAGCATCCAGTCCTCAGAGTTTTTCAGATAGGTGTCTAGGCCAATTGTGGCTACTTTCATTGATAATGCCAGCTGTAGAAGTCCTCGGCCTCCTTCTTTTCTTGGCAGATAAAGACGTTCTATATCTGCCTTAGGGTGGTGCATTCTATGCATTGTCAACAGTTTTCGTATTTTTCTGTCAACATTACATATTTCAGTAATTGACCAGTTAACGATGTTGAAACTGTAAGTCACGACTGGTATGGCTAGAGCATTGATCGCTTCGATCCTGTTTCTCGCGTTCAGCTCTGTCTTCAGTATTGCTCTCACCCTGCGATAACATTCTCTTCTGATCCTTTCCCTCATCACTGAGTGCTTGATATTGTCCCCTTCAATTACCCTTAGGTATTTGTAGCTCTCCGCTGGTTCTAACTCTTTTATGACATTTTGCTGGTCAAGGTTCACATTAGATGTATTTGTCATTTTTCCTTTGATAAAGGTAGCTTTTGCACATTTATCAAGGCCAAATTGCATCCTGATGTCATCACTGAATTGTTTAACAATCGCTAGTAGGCCTTTGAGTTGTTGGTCATTTTTTGCAAAGAGCTTTAAATCATCCATGTAAATGAGATGATTTATATTTTTATCAAATATTTTATAACCATACTGTGCATCATTGAGCAATTTTGAGAGCGGTATTAGGGCTAGACAGAAGAGGAGT
>NC_142931.1:138993072-139005572 GCF_046866305.1 Octopus bimaculoides | reverse complement strand
AGCCGTCATCATTGACCGCTAGCTCCAAAAAGGATTGGAGGCCCAAACTTCCGAGCTCTTTTACAGAGCTTTAAAAACTGAATGACTGCTGCAATAAGTGTGTGAATCTGAGAAGGGGATATATTGAATAAATTCATACTTAAATGATCCTCCTGTATTTTCCTTTACTCAAAGCCGAGAACTTTTCAGTACCCCCTCGCATATATCTGTATGTGTGTGCATGTGTATGTATGTATGTATGTATGTATGTATGTATGTATGCATGTATGTGTGCACGTGTATGTATGTATGTATGTATGTATATTCTTCGCAGACACCTACACACACGCATAAACACCGATATCACTTGTCCATTTATGGCTCCATATCAATACATTTAGGCACCAACTCACGTTTTCATAAGTGGATCACATGACTCATTTCCTCTTACTCTTTTATTATTAATTTCTCGAAAACAAACTGCATGAGTCTAATGAATAATGCATGGCTCAGGCTTTGTGTTTTTTAAAAAATACTCGTTATTAATTCACAGACCTGTTGATATAAACGCCAGTAAGTGCAAACATGGCTATGTGATTAAGAAGCTCGCTTTGCAACTACGAGTTTTCGATCTCTGTGCCAGTGTGTAGCACTTTGGTCATGTGTCTTTTACTATAACCCGGGCCGACTAATGCCTCGTAAAGGCATTAGTGGAAACTGTCATATATGTGGAAACTGTCATATATGTGGAAACTGTCATATATGTACGTGGAGGGGCGTATGTGCGTGCGTGCGTGCGTGCGTGCGTGCATGTTGCCTGCGTGTTACGCGTGTGTGCGTGGGGAGGGCGTGTGTGTCTTTGTGCTTGTACTCCCTACAGCTAGACAACATGTTTTGATTTATTCACGTTCCCGTAACTTAGAAGTTCGACAAAAGACACCGATAGAATGCTTTAAAAAAGTAAGACTGAAGTTTATTTGTCCCACTAAACCTTCTGTGTGGTACCCCAGCATGGCCGTAGCTCCATAGGGAACAAGCCAGTCATTGTGTTTTGTCATGGAGAAAATTTCTCGCTGTTGACAAATGGTGTGGCTACACCTAGATCAGTTAACAGATTGTAAGATGCTAGCATTTCGGAGTAGTGTCTCCTTTTCGTTCAGACACCAGGCACGTTTGCTTGTGCTTCATGCATATTTGGACTGGCGATAACTTTTTTACTCTTTTACTTGTTTCAGTCATTTGACTGTGGCCATGCTGGAGCACCGCCTTTAGTCGAGCAAATAGACCCCATGACTTATTCTTTTAAGCCTAGTACTTATTCTATCGGTCTCTTTTGCCGAACCGCTAAGTTACGGGGACGTAAACACACCAGCATCGGTTGTCAAGCGATGCTGGGGGAACACACACACACATACATACACACACACACACACACACACACACACACACACACACACACACACACATATATATATATATATATATATATATATATATATATATATATATATATATATATATATATATATATATACGACGGGATTCTTTCAGTTTCCATCTACCAAATCCACGGCCCGAGGCTATAGTAGAAGACACTTTCCCAAGGTGCCACGCAGTGGGACTGAACCCGGAACCATGTGGTTCGTAAGCAAGCTACTTACCACACAGCCACTCCTACGCCTGTAACGTTGCAAAAAAAAAAATTAAAAAAATAAAGTAATGTGCTTACGAGAGAAGTATTTTTACTATAAGCATCAAAGAGAGACAAGCATTCTTTTAGGGACAATTCCTGTTGTGTCAACGACTGAGAAAGCTGGAAGAAAAGGAAGAAACGAAAAACAAGCTCCAAATAAAACCAAGTAATTTTATGATGTCATTTTTTGAACGACTTATTCTTTCATCAGTATTTGCCTTCATGAGAAATTAATGGAGTCCCACCCAACAGCGTTACAGGCGAGGATTTAACCATCCTATAGAAAACCAGATGAGTCTTTCAAACAGGCAGAAAACCTTTGCATATCAGGAAAAAAAAAAAACGAAACCACAGCACAACCAATATTAAATCTTATTCAGTATCACTGTTTTGATTCCAAGGAGTTTGAAAAATCATTTTAAAACAATAGTAGATACTTGTTATTGATAAAGCTCAAAGAAGCAGAAATACTTATTTATTTATACCATCAATGCCGCTCGACGATTTTCGCCTGCTGCTGCTATCTTTCTGTGTTTTCAACTCTATGCGTCTATAAGAGATGTTTTCTTAAGACGGTATTTCGTCTGTCTTTACGTTCTGAGTTCAAATTCCGCCGAGGTCGACTCTTTATTCAGGTGAAGATTCCACGTTGGCGTTATATATAGAATTGAGTGGTGGGTAAGAAAGATGACGTTCTCGGAGAAATCTAGGCGTCGACGAAAATCACTCGAATGGTCTGTCCCATGTGGATTTTTGGACTTGAGCCGAAGAATAATTTCCAGGAGACCCTTAACTGGCAGTGCTAACGAGAGGCATTGCCTTTTCGAGACAAACTCCATCGGCAAGGAAGAACCGTCAACCAGGCCCGTCTGAGATGCTATCAGAGTGACAAAATTGTTCTGCATGCACTCGTTTAATACCTGATCGTTGCTGGCCTGTGGAACTATATCGAACACTTACCGTCACGTGGGGCACCACATCAGGCCCAGGTTTAAACATGACCCTCTCCACAATATATTACATGGGACTAGGGTTGTTCTAAATATGTTCAACAAGCATAAACTTCTGTTATTTTCATTCCCAGGTTTATGGTACCGAAACTTTGGCTCTGACCTATGTAACAGGCTTTCTACCACATCGGCTTGAACTTTTTCAGATTTCCTTCCGTGGGCATGTTGCAGTCCCGACTAATCTTCAATGAAACACAGAAGTACTTCTCTGTTCTCTATTCCCTCTTCTCGACGAACTCATCTACCCAAGAATCCTTGTCTTTCAAGGCCTACCTTGAAAGACATTAAATCTAGTTCCCTCCAGTTACGCTGGCAAAAAAACGTTTTTGTTTTGGTTTGTGTGTGATCAACAACTGCCAAGTTTCCTGTTGTTGCGCTATTATTTCGTTAGCAGTGAAAGAGATCATGTAATTTTTTTTTAAAACTCTAGTGTTGTTACAATCGACATTTCTCAAGCTGACTTTATTCTTTATCTTCTTTTCAAACTCTATTTTTTCTCTTTTGTTCATATTTTTATAAATTGTTTTTTATTGAATGAAGGTTTGTTTTCTTTACAATCGTTTATGTACGCAAGGCTACGGTCTCAACCGTAAGATTCTCACTCCCCTAACATCATCGAAAACACTGTGCGTTGCATTTTTTTTTTTTCGAATGTTATCCCAACCAGAAATTTTTTAAATGACAAAAAAACGAAAATCCCTTATTTCACCCCACTCCACCTCACATCACTCCACACCAAAGTGGATGAGAAAACAGGAAATTTAACTCGAACTTCCGTTTAAAACAGTTTAAGGTAAACAAAAACAGTAGAACTCGCTTCACAAATAAAACCTAAACCCGAATAGCAAAACGAAACGAAATCAACAAATCCAAACAAGAATAATAGCCCTTTCTACTATAAGCACGAGACCTGAAATTTGGGGGATGGGAGGGCTAATCGATTGCAGTGACCCCAATGCTCAATTGGAATTTAATTTTATCGACCAGCAACGATGAAACATTAAGTCAACCTCGGCAAAACTTTAATTCAGAACACAAAGACAGGTGAAATACTGCTAGGCATTTTCTTCGGCGTGTTAACGATTCTTATTTCTTTATTGCCCACAATAGAGGGGACAAACAAGGACAGACAAAGGAATTAAGTCTATTACATCGACTCCCCAGTGCGTAACTGGTACTTAATTTATCGACCCCGAAAGGATGAAAGGTAAAGTCGACCTCGGCGGAATTTGAACTCAGAACGTAAAGACAGACGAAATACCACTAAGCATTTCGCCCGGCGTGCTAACGTTTCTTATTTCTTTATTGCCCACAAGGGGCTAAACATAGAGGGGACAAACAAGGACAAACAAAGGGGTTTATTCAATTACATCGACCTCCAGTTCGTAACTGGTACTTAATTCATCGACTCCGAAAGGATGAAAGGCAAAGTTGACCTCGGCGGAATTTGAACTCAGAATGTAACGGCAGACGAAATACTGCTAAGCATTTCGTCCGACGTGCTAACGTTTCTGCCAGCTCATCACATTAATAACAATAAAAATCCTTTCTACTATAGTCACAAGGCTTGAAATCTTAGGGAAGTGGGTAATTCGATTACATCGACCGCAGTGTGTAACTGGTATCTATCTAATCGACCCCTAAAGGATGAAAGGCAAAGTCGACCTCGGCGGAATTTGAACTCAGAACGTAAGGACGAACGAAACGCCGCTAAGCATTTCGCCCGGTGTACTAACGATTCTCTAGGCACAAGGCTCGAAATTTGGGGGGAAGGGGGCCAGTCGATTAGATCGAACCAGTACGCAACTGGTACTTAACTTTATCGACCCCGAAAGGATGAAAGGTAAAGTCGACCTAGGCGGAATTTGAACTCAGAACGTAAAGACAAACGAAATACCGCTAAGCATTTCGCCCGGCGCGCTAACGTTTCTGCCAGCTCGCCGCCTTAATAATCCTTTCTACTAAAGGCACAAGGCCTGAAATTATGGGGTAGGGGACTAGGCAATCACGTCGACCCCAATATTTCACTGGTACTTAATTTATCAACTCCGAAAGGCTAATAAAGCAATGTCGACCTCGGAAGAATTTGAACTCAGAACGTAAAGACGGACGAAATACCTCTAAACATTCTGTCCGACGTGGTAACTATTCCGCCAGCTCACCGCTTTGTAATTTATATATTGTATGATATAGCACGAGATAAACTATTCCTGGAAATGAAAACACGTAAAGGGTTTGCTCAATCCGGAGCTGTTGTTGGCACTCCGTCGCTTACGATGTCGAGGGTTCCAGTTGATCCGATCAACGGAACAGCTTGCTCGTGAAATTAACGTGCAAGTGGCTGAGCATTCCACAGACACGTGTACCCTTAACGTAGTTCTCGGGGATATTCAGCGTGACACAGTGTGACAAGACTGGCCCTTTGAATTACAGGCATAACAGAAACAGGAAGAAAGAGTGAGAGAAAGTTGTGGTGAAAGAGTACAGCAGGGTTCGCCACCATCCCCTGCCGGAGCCTCGTGGAGCTTTAGGCGTTTTCGCTCAATAAACACTCACAACGCCCGGTCTAGGAATCGAAACCGCGATCCTGTGACCGCGAGTCCGCTGCCCTAACCAGTGGGCCATTGCGCCTCCACAAAATAGTCTAATAATTGGGTATATGAGGTCTCGCTGGAAAAAAAGTAGGTTTTCCCGTATGCGTGGGTTTCGAACTCACACCTCTTTGTTTTCGCGACAAGAATGCTAGCATTACACTATCGTAGAACCTCCCGTGGAGTAATCATGGAAATATACTCAATCTCTAGTGGTTCTTGAACCTGCAACTTGCAACAAGTATTTGAATAAGAATCAAATACTTCCATCAACCCATCCTCCCTTTCTGCATTGTTTCCAGAAAAACAAATGAAGTCAAATAAGCGTATAAGTAGACATGAATTGGCATGTTTCTTGTTGATAATAGAAAAACAAGTCTCCTTTAAGGATTGGTGCTGCCGGAAATTCAAAGGAGATTCTAGAACAACAAAGAAATATGCAAGAATTTTTTTTATTGTTGTTTGGTTTAAGACTTGTTGACAAATAAGTGGATGTTTTGCTCTAGATGCTTATTGTTAAACATCTGAGAACGCTGATGTGCAAGAATTGATTGCAAGTTAGAGAGAACAATTTGCGATAGTTAATTCCATCGTTTTATATCATGAGTTTAAATACTGCTTGGTTGGGGTTTCATTGATCTGTTTTCACTCTAGAGCAGTGTTTCCCAACCTATTTTCTAGCGCCCCACTTTTTAATAACAAAAAATCTGGCGCCCGTTAACGGTTTTTTTTTTTTTTTAATATAGAAATGCGATTTTTAATTTAATTACCTGGCTGATAGGAGGCGCAATGACCCAGTGGTTAGGGTAGCGGACTCGCGGTCATAGGATCGCGGTTTCGATTCCCAGACCGGGCGTTGTGAGTGTTTATTGAGCGAAAACACCTAAAGCTCCACGAGGCTCCGGCAGGGGATGGTGGCGAACCCTGCTCTACTCTTTCACCACAACTTTCTCTCACTCTTACTTCCTGTTTCTGTTATGCCTGTAATTCAAAGGGCCAGTCTTGTCACACTGTGTCACGCTGAATATCCCCGAGAACTACGTTAAGGGTACACGTGTCTGTGGAGTGCTCAGCCACTTGCACGTTAATTTCACGAGCAGGCTGTTCCGTTGATCGGATCAACTGGAACCCTCGACGTCGTAAGCGACGCAGTGCCAACAACCTGGCTGATGGATACCTCGACTCATTTAGTGAGAACCCTCTGCCTGATGCATACGGCATAGATCCTTGATTTCAGGAAACAATTTCGTTAACTTCAGCCGTATATCGCCACGTTTTGTAACTTCAAGCCGGCTTCTCTTGGCATGCAGTAAATTGTCAACTGCACTGAATCCACATTCGACCAAATAAGACGAAGGAAAATGAATCAATAGTATTCTTGGACAACAGATATTGAAACAGAGAAACAAGCGCCAAACAAATGCAGATACCTCACTCGGTACACTGATTGGTCGTAGCTACGTCGGTTCCCATGGTTTAAGTATGAATATTCTCTTCTACTCTAGGCACAAGATCGACCCTAGTAGGCAACTGGTACTTAATTTATGGACTCCGAAAGGATAAAAGGTAAAGTCGACCTCGGCGGAATTTGCACTCAGAACATAAAGCCGAAAGAAATGCCGCTCGCATTTTGTCCGGCGCGGCAACGATTCTGCCAGCTCGCCACCTTTTCGCCGCATTAATAATAATAATAATAATAATCCTGTCTTTTTTACTCTAGGCACAACGCCCGAAATTTTTAGGGAAGGAGCCAGCCGATGAGATCGACCCAGTATGTTAACTGTTACATCACTTATTGACCCCGAAAAGATGAAAGGCAAATCAACCTAGGCGGAATTTGAACTCAGAACGCAGCGACGGGCGAAATACCGCTAAGCATTTCGTCCAGCGTGCTAACGATTCCGCCACTTAGCCACATTAATAATAATAATTATCTTTTCTACTATAGTCAGAAGCCTTGAAATTTACGGACCCCGAAAGGATGAACGGTAAAGTCGACCTCGGCGGAATTTGAACTCAGAACGCAGCGACGGGCGAAATACCGCTAAGCATTTCGTCCAGCGTGCTAACGATTCCGCCACTTAGCCACATTAATAATAATAATTATCTTTTCTACTATAGTCAGAAGGCTTGAAATTTACGGACCCCGAAAGGATGAACGGTAAAGTCAACCTCGGCGGAATTTGAACTCAGAACGCAGCGACGGGCGAAATACCGCTAAGCATTTCGTCCAGCGTGCTAACGATTCCGCCACTTAGCCACATTAATAATAATAATTATCTTTTCTACTATAGTCAGAAGGCTTGAAATTTACGGACCCCGAAAGGATGAACGGTAAAGTCAACCTCGGCGGAATTTGAACTCAGAACGTAGCGACGGGCGAAATACCGCTAACCATTCTGCCAGTTCGTCGGCCCCCATGTCTTTCTAATTAATACCAGACATAAGACAAAATAGATAATAATCATTAAATGGAATGCAGAAAAATAATATATGCAACCGCAATAGGACGCTTCGAGACACCTGCTTCCATGATTGGGATTTTAGAACAGGTTTACTCCTACGATAACACTGGGCGGAATACATACCGTCTGAATTAAGATTTTTGGAAAATTCCCAGGGTGTAATAACCACTGATTCTACTAAATATATTCAAGAATGTATATAGAAATATTCTGAAGAGTATATACATAACTTACACTCTACGGCATTTGACTATGCAAGCTATCAAATGTACAGATTAACATATATGTGTATAAATATACATATACGTGGTTACAACGACGAGGATTCACGTTGATCCGATGAAATTAACGTGCAAGTGGCTGAGCATTCCACAGACACGTGTACCCTTAACAGATTCAGCGTGACACAGAGTGTGACAAGGCAGGCCCTTTGAAATATAGGTACAACAGAAAGGGGAAGAAAGAGTGAGAGAAAGTTGTTGTGAAAGAATACAGCGGAGTTCACCACCACCCCCTGCCGGAACCTTGCGGTCAATAAACCCTCACAACGTGAATCGAAACCGTGATCCTATGACCGCGAGTCTGCTGCCCTAACCACTAGGCCATTGCGCTTCCACGTACATATTCACACACACACACACACATATATATATATATATATATATATATATATATATATATATATATATATATATATATATATGTATATATATATATGTATATATATATATATATATATATATATATATATAAACAAATTCAAAGATAGATAGATGTATATATTCTTTTATTCTTTTATTCTTTTATTTGTTTCAGTCATTTGACTGCGGCCATGCTGGAGCACTGCCTTTAGTCGAACAAATCAACCCCAGAACATTCTTTATGAGCCTAGTACTTATTCTATCGGTCTCTTTTTGCCAAACCACTAAGTTACGGGGACGTAAACACACCAGCATCGGTTGTGAAGCGATGGTGGGAGGACAAACAGACACACAAACACAGACACACAAACACATACGCATATATATATATATATATATATATGACGGGCTTCTTTCAGTTTCCGTCTACCATACCCACTCACAAGGCTTCTGTCGGCCCGTGGTTACAGTCAATCACACAGTAATTTCCCTTTGTTTAACGGTCATTTACATAGCATTTTTTGATGGCCCGATAACTGAAGAGATGCCGTTGCGTGTTTCCGCCCCGACATCCGAAACACGGAGTTTCATCATGGCTACCGAATAATTGTTACATATTATATTTACAGATATATATATCTCCTTTCTCCCTTCCCCATTTTCACATTACATACGTCAAGATCACCAGCATTCTATCTCCCACACGCAGCCCCTCGTTCTTCGACACCGTTATCTCCCCCTTTTCTTAGCTCTCCTGAAAAAAGAATTTCTAACTTCCGGTCAGTCATTGTTATGATCAGCCATTATTATGATTGACCGTTGACTGAACACTATTCAATTTTTTTTCTCCGTGTTTTTCTCCTTGTCTCCGTATTCTTTCTGTTGAAGAGCGTAGCTCGAAACGTCAATGACTTTCCGTATTCCCGAGCGTCATACTAATACATCCTTTTGTTATTTACACCACCTGTCCTCGTCTGTTGTTGTTTTTTCGTATATTCTCCCATATATATATATACATATATATATATATAGTAAATCCCAAAAAGTAGAACAGGCACAAAAAGTCAACAACGTGGACGTGGTACGTGTGAAGTATTAGCTGACGCTCAGGGAAGGAAAGAAAGATTGTTTAACGTTTCGTGCAGACGATCTTCTTTGGAAACGGAGAAAAGTCCAATAGAAGGGAAGATGGAGGAAGAAAATCGCATATGTACACACATATACACACACACGCACATACGTATATATATATATATATATATATAAGACATACAATCGTATGTGTATATGTTTGGATATTTATAAGACATATATATGCATGCATACACGCACACACCACACACACATGCATACATTCATACATACATGCATACATACATACATGCATACATACATACATACATACATATGTACATACATACATACATATATGTTTGTGCGTGCGCGGTATTTGCGGAAAAAACACCACACACCATTTAGAAGTGCCGCGTTTTGCCAGGTCTTCCGGAAACCAGACTAGCGGACTGTGGTCAGCTACAGGAAATTGATGGTCGATGCAATTTTTTCTGGATGTGTAAGCTTCAGGAAGTAAAGAAAGAGGCAGGTACTGGGTTTGCTATTCCGAATGCTTTGGTGAAACGTCTTGAATCTTTTTGTATCAGTGAAAGACTCATGTGATTGCGTATCTGCATTGACATATATATATAGCACCGGGTGAAATCAGAGGGTGGACGAGCTTTATACTGTGCCCTGCGACGTTCTTACCAGAATAGAACCTAACTACCAGCATCTTAAGATGGTCACTGAAGAAAAAGATCTCGGCATAATGATCGATACCACTTTCAAACCAACACCGCAGTGTATCGAGGCAGCGATCAAAGCCAGAAGGAATCTTTTCCTCAACCGCTGGTCCTTTGTCAACTTTTCAATGGACGTATTTCGGCCTTTATACGTCACTCTAGTTCGACCCATCCAGGCCTCGAACCCATATCTCCGAAATACATTCAGTACCTGGAACGGGTTTAACATTTAGCCACCCGAATGGTCGCGGGCTTGTCTAAGCTTACGTATGAAGAACGTCTCCAACGGCTGGCATTACTTTCACTCGAACGACGGAGAATGCAGGGGTGGGGATCTCTTCCTGGCTTTCAACATCTTCAACGGGGATGTAAACCTACCAGTTGCGGAGTTTTTCACCCCTGCGTCGGGTAGAGGTCTTCGTGGGCATGATCGCAAACTCTATCCCCGACCCTTTCGACTCAACAGGCGGAAGGCCGCATTCTCCGTCCATATCGCAGCCCCGTGGAACAAGCTACCACAATATGTCATTCAACTGCCCACCACTCCTCTGTTCAAAGATGCCCTGGACAACTGTGGCGATTAGTATATAATCGTTGTTGTTGGCACTCCGTTGCTTACGACGTCGAGGGTTCCAGTCGATCAGATCAACGGAACAGCCTGCTCGCGAAATTAACGTGCAAGTGGCTGAGCACTCCACAGACACGTGTACCCTTAACGTAGTTCTCGGGGATATTCAGCGTGACAAGGCTGGCCCTTTGAAATACAGGTACAACAGAAACAGGAAGAAAGAGTGAGAGAAAGTTGTGGTGGAAGAGTACAGCAGGGTTTGCCACCATCCCTTGCCGGAGCCACGTGGACCTTTAGGTGTTTTCGCTCAATAAACACTCACAATGCCCGATCTGGGAATCGAAATCGTGATCCTATGACCGCGAGTCCGCTGCCCTAACCACTGGGCCATTGCGCCTCCACATATAATTGTATATAACAATAACTGTTTTTTTTTCTTTTTTTTACATAGCTTAAGCACATCGTGCTCTTCTCCTGCCAATAAATTTAAAATATAATTTCAAGCGATTTAAAACAAATAAAATATGAACAAAACATTCAAGCACTAAGGTTTGAAAGAAGTTGTCACTACTTTTAATATCATTTCTGGATAAAATTTTAAATTGATGGTTTCAACAGAAGTAACATAGGTGGTTCGCAGGCAAGTAGCATTATCAAGCTATGATATAGAATTAGCACGAAGCATACGGATGCAGAAAAGCATCAGCCTGCTAGAAATAAGAGCCAAAGTCTTAAACCACCGTAAAGCACCAAATAACAGAGAAATAAGGCGGGGAAACAGAAAGAATTAATATATTCAAAAGCACACCTATGAAAGATTATGTTATTTAGGATATCTACATACTTTAGCTCTTATTTCTAGCAGGTTGATGCTTTACTGCATCCATATGCTTCGTGCTAACTACATATATACCGTAAATCCTCGAGTATAATCCGCATTTTTTTCCCAAAATTTAAAGGTCAAAATCCCTTGTGCGTACTATATACGAGGTTAAAAACGAAAAATATTTTCTAAGCAATGTCTGAGTCTCTATATGCTGTGCGGCAATGTTTATTCAAACGCACTTTGTGATGTCGGACGCGAAAATACCTTAACCTAAT
Organism: Octopus bimaculoides; assembly: GCF_046866305.1. Classification (NCBI taxonomy): domain Eukaryota; kingdom Metazoa; phylum Mollusca; class Cephalopoda; order Octopoda; family Octopodidae; genus Octopus; species Octopus bimaculoides. Next base: position 138,993,725 of record NC_142931.1, on the reverse strand, counting down.
ACCTTAAGCTATGCCTGAAAGCAATGAAGTCATAAAAGAATTATCCATAACTTGCATTATGTTATAAATACAATAATAATAAAGGACGTTACCGTATATATGTTTACAAACCAAGGACGTTATATAGACCTCCTTGACTCAAGTTAGAGAAGGGGTGCGTATTATACACAAGGTTTATGTTATTCAGAGGTACAGCCCCCTAAAAATCCCCTGCGTATTATACTTAAGGGCGGACTATACTCGAGGATTTACGGTATATATAAATATATATGTGCATGAGTGTGTGTGTGCGTGTGTGTGTCTGTGTGATTGTGTTTCAAATTTTGGAACAAAGCCTGCAATATCGACCCTAGTGCTTAACTAGTGCTTATTTTACGGCTCGCCAAAGGATGAAAGGCAATGTGGATCTCGGCGGAATTTGAACAGGGAACGGAAAGAAGGACGGATTGCTGCTAAGCATTTTACTCGGAGTGGCGACAATTCTGTCAGCTCGCTTGCAGCATTAAACACACACACACACAGACACACACACACACAAACACACACACACGCACATAGACGCACTCACACACATAGACACACACACGTATAAATATATATATTATATATATGTATGTATATATGTATATATATATATATATATATATATATAT
>NC_142931.1:138988072-138990572 GCF_046866305.1 Octopus bimaculoides | reverse complement strand
AGACTTGGAGTGAATTTGTACAAATACAAAGCAAAAGTCAAACATATAATAATAATAATAATAATAATAATAATAATAATAATATATAAAGGATTGAGGTAACTCCTCCAGAAGATATAGAGTCAATATTAAAAGAAGAGTGCCATTGTAATGATAATAATAATAATAATAATAATAATAATAATAATAATAATAATAATAATAAAACTGAACAACTATGACGATTTGAAGTGGGAAATATGAAGGCTGTGGTCAATAACGAGAGTAGTCGTGGTACCAATAGAAATTGGTGCACTTGGGAGTATCAGCACTCATCTACAAACATGGCTGAAAAAGATTGGTACAAAAGTAAAGGCAGAACACCTACAAAAATCAGCATTGCTTAGAACTGCAAGAATTCTTCGCGTGGGTTCTTGAAGCATGACCAGTAAACAAGTGTCACCTTAGCCTGCTGGCTGTGGACAGCTGACACTTTCCATCATACCCAGCAAAATAAGCTGTGAGTTTTCATCAAATAATAATAATAATAATGGTTTCATATTTTGGGACAGGGACATAAATTTCGGGTGAGGGATTAAGCGGATTACACCGACTCCTGTGCTTAACAAGTACCTATTTTATCGACCCCTAAGAATGAGCGGCAAAGCCGACCTAAATGGAATTTGGGATCTAGTTCAAAACGGGGGTACCAGTATTTTCTTAACGAAACACTTTGAAACTTGGGACACTGGTATAATGTGTCATATAAAACATATTTTTCTCTTAGTCTTCTTAACAAAAAAACGTACATCGCAAGTTATTTCATGTTAAAGTTGTCGTATTTCTGTAATTTCAACCAATGACTGACGTCCATTCAGTCGAATACATTAAGTGCTGACTACGTAAACAAACGATTCTCAAACGATTCTGGCGGTGATAAAATTATTATTTCCTTGTCAAAAAATGGCTGAAGCATATTGGCAGTAGAGTTAGGGTTAGGGTTAGGGTTAGGGTTAGGCAGTAGCTAATAAACCTTTCATACAGTTCAGGCAGATGTTAACGAAATAAACACGCGTGAAAGAAAATGAAAAAAGCAAATGTTGTACACATACAGTTCAGACAGATGTAAACGAAATTATAAATGGAGATTAAATACGCTTTACACCGCTTAAACTGCCAAAGGAGTAAGTGTAAACAGCTGAATATTTGTCAGTGATTGGTTGAAATTATCGAAATAAGACAATTTTTTACACGAAATAACTCCGAATACAAATTTTTTTTTCTGTTCTATAACACAAAATAGATAAGTATACGAAGTTTGAAAGTCTTTCGGAACCAAAAACACTACATAAAACATAAATGAAAACTGGTGCCCCCGTTTTGAACTAGATCCGGAATTTGAACAAGGAATTTAAAGACGGACGAAAGCCGCTAAGCATTTTGCCCGGCGTGCTAACGATATTGTCAGTTCGCTGCTTTAATAATAATGATAATAACAATGGACTCGCCCGCCGAAGACAGCATTAGAGTGTTCAGCTCTCTTGCCGAATGATCTGCACAAATGATTTGTTAATAATGATCAAATCTGTGATCAAATGTGCCGCGCATTAGCTCATTCTCTGCATGATATCGACGTTGTCTGAACAGGTGCACGGTGTGCCACACGTCAGGTGTCGAAGCGATCGCAAAGTAACGTGAAATGGAGTGTTTTGCTCAAGAACACAACGCACCACCCGGTCTACGAATTGAAACCATGATCTCGCAATCGTGATTAAACACCTTAATCACTAGGCCTGGCGCCATCACAGTGATACTACTTCTACTAATAATAAGAAGAAGAATGATAAGAACAAGAAGAAGAAGAAGAAGAAGAAAGAAAGAAAGAGCGATAGACAGATAGATAGATAGATAGATAGGTAGATAGATAGATTATATGTATAATGTTATATATTATAGTGTACAGTTAGTTTTTGTGTTTGTGTGTGTGTGTGTGTGTGTGTGTGTGTGTGTGTGTGTGTATTGTATATATTATAGAGAATGGTATTATACAGGTTATAAGAATGAACATACAGTACATCGAATGACAGCTAGATTGTGTATATACTGTACATATGAGCAGTAAAATAGCCGGATATTACGTTTTATTAGCTTGAGACATTTCCAAAGTATTACCTCACTGAAAGTTGTGTTGCACGTCCCACACTTACTACGTTTAAACCTGTTCGAAAACAAAAACTCAACTATGTTTGTGGATGGTCTCATGCGTCATCTCCGGGCTTCAATGTCTTATTTTGTGTATTACGTTTGTGTTTACGATTTGCTTTGTGTTGATTGGTATTATTTGACAAACTTCAAGGACGGTGAACTGATGAACTCATTACGGCAACGGAAAAACGTCCCACGATATTGTTTCTGTCCTTCTACTGATTTCAAATCCTTGTTGTATTCAAAAGGATTTCTTTGATTTCAAATCCTGTTACTTTGCCTTTCAACTTTGCCTTTCGGCTTTTGATGGCCGGAT
>NC_142931.1:138970572-138983072 GCF_046866305.1 Octopus bimaculoides | reverse complement strand
GAAGGAGTCCGTCTGCAATATGGACACACATTTATTTGAGTTTATGTTTCCTTCACACTCCATCAGCTCTGATCGACCATTGCTCCAAATTGCTCCCTAGACCATCAAAGAATAGCTACAGCGAGACCCACACTCGACCTCTGTCAGGAAATACGGCAAATCTGGACTCATCAGAGAATATGACAGTATCCCAAAATGCTAGTGGCCTCTCCGCCATCTCACAGACCTAGTCTTTTCTCCGCTTGATATCGGATGGCTGAAGAAGTTTGCATCCTTCTTGCTGCTCTGCCATAGTAACCAAGTTTGTGGAGATACCTGACAGCTGTTCCAGGACTGTCATTAACTTGTTCTATGTCAGAAGCCTTGTAAAGAGGATTATCCTCCACACTTATCTTATTAAAGCGAAGGGTCCTGTCAGAGAGCCCTGGTTGATGTGGGCTCCTTCCCCTCTCTGATGAACTGCACAAACACTCCGTAGAAAGCTGTAGAAAGTTGTAAAAATACAGTATAGAACAGGATCCCAATGTTTTCTACATTTCTAAACGAAGCCCACCTTCAGATCGACTGACACTACAGCCCCTTTGAAATTCAGACAGTTTTAAAGCTTCTTTTGCACGTGGTATGATTAAATAGTCACATAAAGAACCTGAAACATAAAGATGTCAATGAAAAATATAAACTTGTTCATGTTTAAAATAACATAAAACGATGTTTTATGGGGTGTCTATTTACTTCTGTCATACCTGCGTATATCAGCTTGAGAGATAATTACACAAATTTACATATGTATAAATACATATACACGTGCACACCCGCGCGCGCACCCACACACACATATACATATACATATACATATACATATACATATATATACATACATATATATATATATATATATATATATATATATATATATATATATATATATATATATACATACATACATACATACATACATATATATATATATATATATATATATATATATATATATATATATATATATATATATATATATAAACACAGGATGGTAGTCTCTCGTAGTCTGAGAAATACAGTTCGCCAATTTCTTGCTGAACAACCTGCACAAATATGATTTTAAAGCGATCAAATGTTTTGTGCTTTACATTCGTTCACCCCTTCCATCAAATCGTCGTTGCCTGGACAGGTGCACGGTATACCACACGTCAAGTGTCGAAATAGTTGCAGAGCAACGTGAGTATACAACGCGCCACTCAGCCCAGGAATTGAAACCAAGACGTGAGAGCAACAGCCTAGCTAATAGGTCATGCATCCTCATAAATATATACATGCATACATAAATTTACCAAATATATCTCTGTTTCACTTGTTAACTCTTGTCAAGAGTTAACAAGTGAAACAGAGACAGGCAGAAACAAGAAAAATGCCCCTGTTATTTGAATACTATACAAATATGTCTTTAAAAAAACTTCTCTTTTAAATTTACCAAAATTTAATTTTTCAATAATTTTTCAAACATTTATTATTCATATTTACTGTTGAAAAGATCTCAAGGATCGAAACCGGTTCTGTAATGTTCTTTATGAAAGTATTTTAGCATTTGTCTTTTTTCCATATATATCTGCTCGTGTGTTCCTCTTCAACCTTTTACATACATATATATATATATATATATATATATATATATATATATATATATATATATATATATATATATATATATATATATATATATATATATATATATATATATATATATATATATATATATATATATATATATATATATATATATATATATATATATATATATATATATATATATATATATATATTTTTTTTTTAAGTTTCAGCTTAGAGCTGCGGCCATGCTGATGCACCACCGTGTTGCTACACTGTTATTACAGGGAGCCTCTTACTTGGTGAAGAATGGAGTTTGATTTAGCAACCCTCATTTGCACCTCCTGCCGCGAGGTAGGTTCATCTGGGACTCTCGATAGGAAGAGGTCCAACTTTGATTTAAAAACTCCTACATCTACTTTGTGCAGATTTCTCAGGCTCTTTGGGAGAGTATTAAAAAGCTGTGGGCCCCTGAATCCCAAGCTGTTGCAGTAACTGGTCCTGAAGCGTGATGGCATTGCTGGGATCTTTGGCACTATGCAGTGTCGTCCCCTTCTGGCATTGGTGTAGCTTTCAATGCCAAAATTTGGCACAATTCCTTCCAGGATCTTCCAGATGTATATTACTGCATACCTCTCCCGCCTTCTCTCCAGGAAGTAGAGTCTTAGCTGTTTCAGCCTTTCCCAGTAGCTGAGCAGTTGCAAAGAGACAATCTTCTTTGTGAATCTCCTCTGGATTGCTTCAAGGTCTGCTGTTAATTTCAGACTGGTGGGTGACCACAGCTGTGAGCAGTAATCCAGGCGGCTGAGCACGAACGTCCTCTAGAGTATCATCATGGTTTCCTTATCTCTGGTTCTGAATGTTCTCAGGATCCATCCAGCCAATCGTCTGCACTTTGTTGCCATTCTGGTAATGTGCACTTGGAAAGAGGTATCATCACTCATGTCGATACCCAGGTCTTTCACTGATTTAGGCTCTGGGATTGAAATTCCCTGTGGACCAGTGTACTCTGTAAGTTTAATATTCAGTTTTGGACGTTGGTAGCGCAGGGCTTGGAATTTTTCAGCATTAAACTGCATATTATTGTTCTCAGCCCATCTGTAAACTGAGTCCAATTCCTGCTGCAGGTGTGCAACATCACTGGAGTTCTGTATTTTCTGCGAGACTTTTGTATCGTCTGCGTAGCTTGCAAGAGTGGCTATCCGGGCACTTGAAGGCATATCCGAGAGAGCGACTATAAAAAGCAATGGTCCCAAGACAGTGCCCTGTGGAACACCGCTCATTATTTGTGTTCTCATAGAGGTGGCTCCATTAGCCACTACTGCCTGACTTCTATCTTTCAGAAAGTCATGTAACCACTCTCCAAGTTTTCCAGCTATGCCAAGATCACGCAGTTTGTGGCATATCACACCATAATCCACTTTGTCAAAAGCTTTTGCAAAATCAAGGTATATTACGTCCACATTTGAGTTGTTGAGTAACTGCCTCAACACCCAGTCGTAATGTTGTAAGAGCTGGGTCAGGCAGCTCCTACCTGGTCGAAAGCCATGTTGGGTATCACTCAGCAATTTATTTTCTTCAAGGAATGCGATCAGTTTTCCTCTGATTATCCTTTCCATGACTTTGCTGATGTGTGAAGTCAGAGAGATAGGCCTATAGTTTTTGGGATCTGCTCTGCTTCCCCCTTTATGGATTGGGCATATTATTCCCTCCTTCAGCTTGCTTGGCAGTCTTCCGTTTGCGAGAAAGCTCTGGAAGAGGATCTGGAGGGGTTTTGACAGGGCATGCTTACACGATTTAAGGAGGATTGCTGGGAAACCATCAGGGCCAGCAGTTGAGTTTGTGTCCACTTCATGTATAGCTAGTAGTACATCTTCTTCGCTAATGTTGATGTATTCCATCGTAACTGCCTCCCTGGTTATAGGGGAGGTAGCAAAGAAGTCCACTGGTTTGTTCACTTGTCTGTGCTCCAATGGAGTGGTGAAGACACTTTTGAATTGCTCATTCAGTACCTCACTGATCCTAGTTGGACTGTCTGTGAGGGAGCCATCCTTTTCGAAGAGGGGTCCAATCTTGCAGCGTACTGAGGCTGTTTCTTTTGCGTAATGAAAGAAGGCCTTTGGGTTTGACTTAATGTTTTTTTTTTATAACCCAGGCTTCTTTGTCTGCTCTCTCCCTCACATAGGATTGTTGCAGCCTTTTTTCGATCTCCATCAGTGTCGTTTTTAGGCGGGACCTTTGGCCATTCTTGGGATGCTGGTTGAGTCGATTTGCAACTTTTGTCCGTCGTCTCATGAGGATCTTCCTCTCTCTTGGAATCTTGTTCCTATTTGTTTTGGCCTTGTGCTCTGGGACATATTTCTGGCTTATGGCTTGCACAATAGACATGAAACATTCTAGTTTCATGTCAATGTCTGGTGTGGAGAGACATTTTGGCCAATCCTCTCTGAGGATCTCTTTCTGAATCGATTTCCAGTCCGCTTTGTGGAAGTTCAGATTGGAGAGATTTTGGGTGCTTCCTTTAGGCTTTATGTCTCTGGTTTCTTTTGGCCCAAACATAGACAGCTCTATTATGTTGTGATCCGAAACTAATGTCGGCGTCACTTTCACATCATGAATGATGTCCGTATTGTTCGTGAAGCAGAGATCTAGAATGTTATTCGCTCTAGTTGGTCTGAGAACAGTTTGCTCCATGAATAGGGCATTGGTGAGGTTGAGCAGGCATTCCACCTGTGCTTGCTTGCGATAAGTCATTCCTGAGAGTATGAGACCTTCGGGCCATTTGACGTTGGGGAAGTTGAAATCACTCATAAGAAATATGGTCACATGGTGTTCCAGTTTCATGGGGATTTCTTTAATTCTAGCGAGGCAATCTTCAAATTTGCCTATGTGGTTTGGAGCATCCGGTGGGCAATATGCATTGCATATGACTATATTATGTTGTCTTATGTATACAACTAGGGTGTCGCATACCGAATTTGAGTATGACAGTAAGACCTGGGGTGTGAGGTCGTCACGGATGTATACAGCAACTCCACCATGGCTCCTTTCCCTTCTGTCTGTTCGCAGTATGACATATTTTGGTACGTGTACTTCTGCATCCTCTATATCAGGGCTGAGGTGAGTTTCCACGAGTGCTATGCATAGGGCTTGATTGCATGCAGCAAGGTCTCTCAGGAAAGAAATTTTGCTTTTATTATTATTATGCAACAGGCCCCCAATATTTAGTAAAAATATTGGCGTGATGCCTGTGCAGGCGTTAGGGGAGGCCATATATATATACATACATACATATATGGATAGCTAGCTAGTGAGATATATCTAACTAGCTAGCTATCCAATGATACCAACAGGTATCATTGTTATAGATTATTCTTAACACACATAGAATATTATAATATAAATAACACTTCAAATATCATCGACGTTGCCTTTGCCTTTCATCTTTTCAGGGTCGATAAAATAAGTACTAGCTGAACACGGGGGAGGGCTTCATTTATTCGATTTACCTTGCTTTGTAACTTGCTGGCCTTGTGCTGAAATTTGAAACCATTATTATTATTATTATTATCACTATTACTACTACTACTACTACTTCGTAACACAGTGTAGGTAAAAATGCACCGGAGTTTTTAGTCATCTGTCCAGTCACAACAAGGACCACAGACAGATAATACTTTTCTTAATACTGTGCCCAATAATGCTGCTTTTTGAAAGACATCAATCTTGCATGGGATTTCCAGTTGCCTTGAGAAGTCTTGAAGTTTCAGTGGGATTAAGCCCAATGCTCCGATCACCACTGGTATCGCTTTTACATTACCCTCTCGCATTCCATACAGTCTTGCCATTTCCACTTTCAATTCGGAGTACCTGGTGTCTTTTCAAATTTATTATTATTACTATTATTATTGTTGTTGTTGAGTGAGAGAGCAGTGCATGCCATCAAAGTGACAGTGGAGTAAAATATACGAAGCCCAACACACCTATCATAATAATAAATAAATAAATAAATTCATGAATGGATGTTGTTTTCACAGCGATAATGCTCTTCTCAGTACATGAGTCGTTCCAGTTAACACGATTTTTTACACTTCCTGTAGGGATGGTAAGCCTGGTATCATTTTCAAATAGGTTTCAGTACCCTTTTTTTATCAGTCCTAGAGATCCTGCAAGTCTTTATATTTACTGATCTTATTGATTTGACTCAGGTTCGTTCGTATTCCTGGTAGACTTTATATGTGGGTAGTCGTTTGTTTATATCGCTTGATCCTGGACTACTACAATCAGGCTCTGTTTCTTTTCTTATTTACCCTCTTTTTAAACCAAGCTCAGGATTTTGTTCCGCATACATCTTTAGTGGCTCTCTCTTCAATCTCTCTCACGTGCTCTCTTTGAATTTCTCTTCAATCTGTCTTTGAATTTAATCAATTATTCCTTATTCCATACTTGATCGCTTCTTCCTTATTCACTGTCTTTAGTAGTTTCTCTGTGCTGTTCTGTAAGTTTTCTATTAAGCTTTCTTTTTTCCCATCTATACACGCTCTTCTACGGCAATTAAGCCTCTTCCACCCTGGCCTCTTTTCGGGTACAGCCGGTTGATATCAGCTTTCAGATGATAGGCTCCATACACTGTCAGCAGATTCCATGTTTTCCTCTCAAGTTTCTGTATGTCGTTTTTGGTCCAGTCTACAACTCCAACTCCATATCTGATCAGAGGTACTGCTTTTGCATTTATTGTTTCAACAACGTTTTCTGAATACAGCTTTGACTGCAATAATTTTCTCGTTCTCCTTGTATACTTTCTACTGGTAATTTGTTTCATTTCTTCATGTTTTATTTCATCTGCTTCCAGTATCCCCAAATACTTATATCACTGTCCTTTCTTAACCGATTTGAGCTGCAAACGGCGACGCATTTTAATTTGCATTTAGTTTGACCGGCTCTAAAATAGGTTTTGTCGTTAAAACGTGAATATTTTTATTTATAAATATCTATCCTAATTTTGGCCCGTCTGCCATGTGCGAGTCTATATTTATAACAATTTACTTTTTACTTCTTTTGACCTTAACAATGGCGGGGATGTCATCACGTTTAATTTTTACCAGATTCACTGTATTGGGAAATGTAAACGAATTGACGCGTATGTCATTTCAAGATCATTAGATATGAAACTATCGTAAACAAACTAAGGAAAAAAGATCGTTTTCTCTCATCATCATTTTAAAGAGAATTTGTTAAATGTCACAATGTCTAGTTCGCCGGCATAACCGGAAAGACTGCTAATTACTGAATATTTTGTGCAGTTGAATTCTGAATACAAGAAATACTAATTGCTAGCATTGTTTATCATTCCAATTTTATTGTTCTTCGAGGGCGAGTGAAAAAGCGGGCTAAATAACGAAATTTGTATTATGTAATATGAGATTAGCAGGAAGCAATTGAGAAACACGTGGTTGTGTAACTTGATAATTAAGGGTATATTTGCGTTATTTCTAATTATTCATCTATTAGCGGACGTGTAAAACAACGTGTTTACCTAATTTACTTAATATGGATGTGTGATCTTCAAGCACGTTGTTCTGTAACAATGTTGCCGACTCGTTTCGATACTAATTACCTCTATTATTTTGACCCTTAATACCAATGTCTTCTCCACGTTCATTTGCGTTGTGCTTAATCAGCAATTAAATGACCAAGTTGTTAAAGTGTTGAATAGGTTATTTCGGGGTATTTTTGCCACTATCCACGCTCTGAGTTCAGATCCCGTTGAGGTCAACTTTACTTTTCAACCGTTCAGAATCGATAAAGAAGTCCTCATTCAGGGCAGAAGAGATGCTTTGCGAGGTTAGTTCCCACCCTTTGCATTCTCACAGCAACGCCTTCGACCCCCACTATTACAAAGAGCTGTATCAGCCCTAAAGCAATAGCCTTTCCCTTAGGCAACATCACTGCAGTGGTGAGAAGAGATACGCATGCGCGAGTAACTGATAGTTTCCCAAAAGAAATACTTTATCCAGGCCTGCACAACCATTTGCAAATAAATGGTCAACCCTGACCAATGGTAACTTTAGAAATTCACTGTGGGTGAGTTTAGTAAACAATTGAGAATGTTTCTGCAGGTCAACATAGCAGGGCTCTCGTAGAACGCTGTTCTAAGTAGTGGTCAACAAGCCCCAGTTATATGTATATATATATATATATATATATATATATATATATATATATATTACAAATTAAAAGGGTAAAGGATTATCAATTTATTAATAAATCAATTAACAATTAACAATTTTTACCAAGCCCATCGGTATGAAAGCACCATTATTGGTGGAGAACTTATTTAAAAGCTCATATATATTTATAAATATAATTAAGGGATCAGCAAATATTTGCTTCACCATATACCGAAGTTCAGAAATAGCAGCTAAAAAAGCTGAGAATCCCACAGATAGCTATCTGTGGGATTCTCAGCTTTTTTAGCTGCTATTTCTGAACTTCGGTATATGGTGAAGCAAATATTTGCTGATCCCTTAATTATATATATATATATATATATATATGTATATATATATATATATATATATATATATATATATATATATATATATATATATATATATATATATATATATATATATATATATATATATTACTATGATTGACCGTTGACTGAAGACTATTCAATTTTTTTTTCTCCGTGTTTTTCTCCTTGTCTCCGTATTCTTTCTGTTGAAGAGCGTAGCTCGAAACGTTCAAGACTTTCCGTATTCCCGAGCGTCATACTAATACATCCTTTTGTTGTTTACACCACCTGTCCTCGTCTGTTGTTGTTTTTTCGTACATTCTCTCTCATATATATATATATATATATATATATATATATATATATATATATATATATATATATATATATATATATATATATATATATATATACATGGTAAAGAAAGCAAACTATCACACAAATCTCGGGTACATCATCATGCCTACAGAAACCGGAACCAAGAATGACATACAAGCAAAATCTTACAACCATCATATATAATACCAGCCCTGCTCCCCCCCCCCATCTCTCTACGACAAATTTCAAGTTTCAAAACGCATGTTATCACATGTTGTACACAGGGATCAATAGTATATACCACCACTACAACGAAACGTGAAAGAGTATGTAGTCATATGCAGCTCGCTGTTTCAGTCTGTCGTTTTCATTAAAATATCCAGACGCACATTGTTGTTGTTCGCACTCCGTCGCTTACGACGTCGAGGGTTCCAGTTGATCCGATCAACGGAACAGCCTGCTCGTGAAATTAACGTGCATGTGGCTGAGCACTCCACAGACACGTGTACCCTTAACGTAGTTCTCAGGGATATTCAGCGTGACACAGTGTGACACAGCGTGACAAGGCTGACCCTTTGAATTACAGACACAACAGAAACAGGAAGTAAGAGTAAATTTTTAGTTTTCAAAATGAAACAAAACTATCAGTAAGATGGAAAATAATGTTTATTTTTGTATACTTCCACTTTATTTATATATTTGAAAAGTTTTGTTCTATTTTTTAATTTTTTTTATTACAGGCACAACAGAAACAGGAAGTAAGTGTGAGAGAAAGTTGTGGTGAAAGAGTACAGCAGGGTTCGCCAGCATCCCCTGCCGGAGCCTCGTGGAGCTTCAGGTGTTTTCGCTCAATAAACACTCACAACGGTCTAATGACAAGTAAAAGATAAAAGATAACGTCTTAAAGAAAAGAAATCATGCAGACAGACACACGCTCATAAATATACGACGGGATTCTTTCAGTTTCCGTCCACCAAATCTACTCACAAGGCTTTGATCGGCTTGAGGCTATAGTGAAAGACACTTGCCCGAGTTGCGCCACGCAGTGGGACTGAACCCGGAACCGTGTGGTTGAGAAGCATACCTCTTACTACTCAGCCTGGCCTGCACCCATAGGGAATGAATGTGCAAAATACAGTTTTGTCATGGATGGAACGCCCTTAATTATAGATCTGTTCAAGCAAAGTTTACCTGGTGCTAAAAACAACAAGAACAACAGCAGAAGTAGAAAGAATAGTGGAGAGACTACAGCAAGTCCAAACTATAGCACCACACCTCCATTCGATTATTTATAGCATGTCAGAATGAACAGTACGGTCCTCATTTAGTTGCATGCTGTGCCTCCGAGAGAGATTTAGCAAGACGAGACAAAAATAGGTTCCAGGCGCAGGAGTGGCTGTGTGGTAAGTAGCTTGCTTACCAACTACATGATTCCGAGTTCAGTCCCACTGCGTCACACCTTGGGCAAGTGTCTTCTACTATAGCCTCAGGCCGACCAAAGCCTTGTGAGTGGATTTGGTAGACGGAAACTGAAAGAAGCCCGTCGTATATATATATATATATATATATATATATATATATATATATATATATATATATATATATATATGTATGTATGTATGTATGTATGTATGTGTGTAAATGTTTGTCCCCAACATTGCTTGACAACCGATGCTGGTGTGTTTACGTCCTCGTAGTGGTTCGGCAAAAGGAGACTGATAGAATAAGTACTAGGCTTACAAAGAATAAGTCCTGGGATCGAGTTCTTCGACTAAAGGCGGTGCTCCAGCATGGCCGCAGTCAAATGACTGAAACAAGTAAAGGAGTAGAAAAAGAGAGTAAAGAGTTCTGAAATGGAGAGTTTCTCTCAAAATACAAGTGTTGTTGTTGTTTGTTCCTTGTCGAACGATGCCTGGCTCATAAGGGCCGGTTTCCTGGTTTCATTGGCTTATAGGTTTCCCACCTGGACGGGGCACCGATCCATCGCAGGTGAGCTGCTAGATACAGGAGGAAAGAATGACAGAAAGTCGTGGTGAAAGAGTCAGCCGAGGTTCACCACTACCTTCTGCCGGAGCCGCGTGGAGCTTAGGTGTTTCGCTCATAAACACACACACACACATCGCCCGGTCTGAGATCCGAACCCGCGATCCCTCGACAGCGAGTCCGTTGCTCTAGCCATTAGGCCATGTGCCTCCACAAATACAAGTGTGCTGAGCCTTGAGCCCCAATTCTTGGCTGAGCCGGTTGAATCTCTCTCTCCTAGACCTTTGTTGAGAAGATGATATATCTGAAATAATTGCCTTGTTTACTCGAGTATAAGCCGCACCCCTAATTTAGTGTTAAATCTTAATAGAACATATTTTGCCCTTATAGTTTTCGCTTTACCCCGTGTAAAGTCACATACCATTCTTTCTGCTTCTTTCAGTTAAAATCGAGTGTAAAATAGCGAGATTTATACACTCGTAAATATGGAAGACTATGGGTCTCGTTAGTCTATTTCCCTGTATGCTACAGTTCTATTTTATCAGAACTGATCTCAGATTACATAGCAATAACATCCCTGACACAAGTGATCTCCGACGAGTCTCGAGAAAGAAAAAGACCAAATTCGGTTAGACACTGACTCATGGCTGCCGAAAGCTCCGTGACTTTCAAATGCCTATTTTCAAATCCAAGCTAAGTATGTATTTTTTTAAACAAGGACAAATAATGGTATACTAAATATCCTTTTCTACTCTAGGCACAAGGCCCGAAATCTTTGGAGAGGGGGCCAGTCGATTAGATAGACCCCAGTACGCAACTGGTACTTAATTTATCGACCCCGAAAGAATGAATGGCAAAGTCGACCCCGGTGGAATTTGAACTCAGAACCTAAAGACAGACGAAATACCGCTAAGCATTTCGCCCGGTTTGCTAACGTTTCTGCCAACTCGCCGCCTTGGTGTACTAAATATCATGGAAGATAAATCCTTGATTTACTGAAATTATTTTCGCTTTCAGAGGGGGCAAATAAATGCCTAGTGACAATTGTTCCCAATGAGAAAGGAAGATAATCTCTTGAACAGTATTTCTCAACCATTTTTTACTATGAAACCCTTTGAATAGCAAAAGCTATTTTTGTTTCGCCTTGCTAAATTTCTCTCGGAAGCACTGCTTGTAACTAAATTTTACTCGAGGAGATCCTCCTAGCAATTCAATTTTTAATATATATATATATATATATATATATATATATATATATATATATATATATATATATATAATTATTATAAAATCTGGTAATTAGTCATATATTAATTAATATCGATTAATTATCAGTAGGCCAGCACATCTAAAGAATCAAAGAGATTCAGAAATATTATCTGCAATCTCAGGGGATTAAGGTACATTTTAAAAAAATAACGTCGACCACTAACGTGGACAATTGATGCGCTAGAAATAGATCACATCTTGTGTCTATTAAAACCTAAATTGTTCTCAACATGAAATATAGCAGCATACCAAAAACGTGAGCGGGCAAGACATTTAAAATCACCTAAACAAGCATTATTAAACAGGAACTAGTTTCGGATTTAACAAATTCTTACCATTTGTCTATTCCTCATCAGCCTGATTTCTAATGTAACCGCAATCATCAGAATCGTATACAGAGTTGCCCACCGCCATTGGTGCGCGTGCATATGGTTCTGCTAATTACAGCTTAATGGTAAAATTTACAAGTCTTCGTTTTGGCGCGCTAATTCCAGGAATATATCCGCAGAAAATATTTACTGCGTCTTTTATATTCAGTATGAGAACATTTTTTACTATGAAACCCTTTGAATAGCAAAAGCTATTTTTGTTTCGCCTTGCTAAATTTCTCTCGGAAGCACTGCTTGTAACTAAATTTTACTCGAGGAGATCCTCCTAGCAATTCAATTTTTAATATATATATATATATATATATATATATATATATATATATATATATATATATATATATATATATATATATATATATATATATATAATTATTATAAAATCTGGTAATTAGTCATATATTAATTAATATCGATTAATT
>NC_142931.1:138858072-138965572 GCF_046866305.1 Octopus bimaculoides | reverse complement strand
AAAAAAAGAAATTCTGAAAAAAGTGAAAAATTGGGGCGTGGGGATAAAAATTTTGAAATGCCGATTTTTTTTTTTTTTTTTTTTTTTTTGCAGATTCGGAATCTCCGTATCGAAAAGGTGGGTTTCTGTAGAAAAGAAATAATAACCGAAAGCGGGTACGGTCCAAGTCCTTTACCTCTGCCTAAATATATATATATATATATATATATATATATATATATATATATATATATATATATATATATATATATATATAGAGAGAGAGAGAGAGAGAGAGAGAGAGAGAGAGAGAGAGAGAGAGAGAGAGTTACTAATATTTCTAAGTCTCTCTAAAGGAGACTACGGTAGCGGTACTGGAAATTAATAGTTATCGCCAAGCCAACATGGCAGTCCTAATTTTGGGACTGCCATGTTGGCTTGGCGATAACTATATATATATATATATATATATATATATATATATATATATATATATAAAGAATATGAGGGGTTTAGTTCACTGGGCCTTTTTCCTCTAATATACCCAGGAAAACATGGGATGAGGTGGTGAAGCATGACCTTCAAATGTTGGGCCTCACAGAGGCAATGACAAGCGACCGAGACCTTTGGAGAAATGGTGTGCTTGAGAAGAGTCGGCAAGCCAAGTTAGATCATAGTCATGGCTGATGCCAGTGTCACATAACTGGCCCATTTAAAAGCACCATTCAATTGCTGGGCGATATGCCGGTCTTGTGAAAACCTGTTGAACCGAGTGAAATCATTGCCATGGCCGATGCTAGTGCCACTTGACTGGCACCCGTGCCGGTGGCATCTATAAAACACCATTTGAGCGTGGCCGATGCCAATACCGCTGACTGCCACACGTTCCGGTGGCACGTAAAAGGCATCATATATAATATATTATAATAAATTATGATAATAATTATTTTAATATTTATTTCTTTGTACGTTTTTGATTTTTATTATAGGTCTTTTTAATGTGTTTACTTATAAATTTTTTCTATATGTGATTGTGGATTTTCATGGATGAATTCAATAATTGTGTTTTTTTTTCTCTCAATTATATATATATATATATATATATATATATATATATATATATATATATATATATATATATATATAGTGTGTGTGTGTGCGTGTGCGTGTGTACGTATATCTTAAACGATAAAATAAGTGCTCAACACTGCATTGGTGGATATATAATTTCTTTGTGAATTAAGCCTTAATTCACAAATAAAGAATATATATATATATATATATATATATATATATATATATATACACACTTTGATACTTTGATAGGTTTCGGCCTGTATTGGCCCAAGCCATGTCTAACTTAATACCACCACCTGGAGAAGTCATTCAGATCAGGATTCGGACATGGCTCACTCAAGCAGAGAGTTATTGTTTACGGAGACATATCCGGGTGTAGGAGGTTATCCGGGATTTCTTGAACTTTATGGAGTCTCTTTCAGCTTTAATGTGTTTTGGCATAATGCTAAGAAGAGCGAGGCCGATTGAAGTGAAATAATTGAGTCGTACTGTTGTTATGCGATGCGAGAGTGGTTTATGTTGTAGATGGATAGCACGGGGCCCAAGCCTTGGGTGTATCTTAAAGGCGATGCCAACATCATTTGAGCAATGCTTATGAAATGTTTTCCACACCATGCCGATGATGTTACGCTCATGGCGACATTGGAGAGAATTAAGCTTGAGCTTTTCTAGTCGACCCCAGTAGTCAAGGCCTATCATGCTATCTGTCTTTTTCTTAATTGAAGTTTGAGACGCTTCAACTTTCATGATACTTTGTTTTGTGTGGGGAGACCACAGTGGACAACTGTATTCAAGATGGGGTCGGGCAAAATTGAAGAAGTGAAGGATAATGGTGTGGATATCTCTCGCCTGCAAAGTTCAGAAGGTCCAGGAACACGTTCTGCGGACCATGCCAACTTTGTTGCTTATATGAGCGGCCCAGCTTATGTTGTTGTCCACAATCACTCCCAAGTCTCTGATGATACTGGATGCCATGAGAGTTTCACCTGGGGGAAGAGAGTATAGGAGTTTCAGAGTATCCCCTTTTCCGAAGTGGATTAACTCAAATTTGTCCCCGTTCAGCAGCATATTGCTCTTTTCAGCCCATTGAATGACAGCCAATAAATCTGACTGAAGGCATGTCCGGTCACCCACTTCATTGGTGACCTTCTGGATCTTGGAACCATCTGCAAAGAATCTTATGTTACTGTGCTTGATGATGTCAGTAATGCCATTAATGTAGATGATGAAAAGAAGTGGGTCCAACACAGTGCCTTGTGAAACACTACCACTGACTATGGCTGGGTTTGATTTTACTCCTTCGACTACAAAGTGTTGGGTTCTGTCTCTCAGGAAACACTTGATCCATTGTTGTAACTTTCCAGAGACACCAATGCTGGATATTTTTTTTTTCAAGAGAATCTTATGATCAACTCTGTGAAAGGCCTTGCTGAAATCAAGATAGGTGACATCGGTGTAGGAGCCCTCTCCTAAATCCCTCGAAATGTCATCAAAGTGATGCCGTAGCTGCGTTAGGCGGTTCTTTTCATTACGGAACCTATGTTGGTTGGGATTCAACAGTTTGTTGCTTTCAAGAAAGTGGGTTATTCGTGATCTCACCACCCTCTCAAATACCTTGATGATATGAGAGGTGAGTGAGATCGGGCGGTAGATCACTGCAAGGAACTTGCTTCGCTTTTTGAAAGCTTGGACAACAGACTAGGGCAAAGTTTTCAGGAATATAGCCAGCATCCAGTGAGTTCCTCCGCAGATTAGCAAGAGGAGATGCAAGTTGGTTTCGACAAACCTTCAGGATACAAACAGGGAACCAATAAGGGCTTATTGCTGAATTGTGTTTAATTTCGTTTACTGCCTCTAAGACGTCAGGGATGCCAAACGTTATATCCGGTTTAGTGTTTCACTTTTATTTTATTTTATTCCATGAACATAAATTTTATTTCGCTTTTACTTTCCTTTATTCATTGTATTACTTTACTCTTATATACTATAATCCATTATTCAAGATTATTATTATCATTATTGAATTAAAAATAAAAGCAATAATTTTAACGCATGTGCACACACACACATAATAAACATGTCTATATTTTCTGAGTATTCCAAACGGATCATAAAGTATTCCGTGTATTGTCCTTTGGATACCCTGATGGTTTTCTATACAAGGTATTTAAAATGCAAAATTATATATTTATATATGTTTTGTAATTTTAATTTTGTTTGTGAATTGAGACAATTGTAAGTGAATGTGTTGATTAATTTAATAAATTAATTTATTTCCATTAGATCTCTCTGTTTTCTAACTCGAAAATATTATTTGATATTTTACGATATTTTATATAATATATTCATTGAAGAAATATCTCTTTAAAGTATAATATATTAAACCAGTGTATCTTGGATAAAAAGTATCCCTATAAAGGGTTTAAATATCCTCATTGTGACTAATAATAAAAGACAAATTTATATATATATATATATATATATATATATATATATATGCGTCGGCCGTCTTTCAGTTTCTGTCAGCCAAATCCACTCATAAGGCTTTAGTCGGCCCGAGGCTATAGTAGAAAACATTCCTCCAAGGTGCCACGTAGTGGGACTGGCGTAAATAATTACTAATACGACTCTATCCAGAAGTTGTTTTACTTCATCACACAATCTCAGGCCTTGATAAATAGCTATTTACTAAGCAAGCACAATTCAGGATTTTATAATACCTTAGTTTAATAGAAACACGAATATCTTCGTCCTTGCTACGAATTTCATTTTACCTGTACTGACCTCAAACTTTTATATATTTGTCAATAATTTGACTGCAATGAAGGTCGAAAGAATGACGTCTCTATTTGACTGTTGCCTTTCCCAATACAATCAATGCAAATAGTGTTGCCATTGCAACCGTTCTCACTTATAAACGTCATCGTAGGTATGGCTTCTTAGAAATCGTGTTTGTAGACGTACTTGTGTAACTATACAGAACAACTATGTAACATACTGCAAGTAACTAGGAAAGGGTTGGAATAGCTAACTGCTTCAAATAATGAGCTACTCGCTCGTAGATCCTGAGTTAAAACATTCTACAGATATTTCATAGTGTTTTTACTTTTTCTTTTATGGAGGATGGGGTTGCAAAATGTTATGCGACTTCGAAAGAATACAAACGAAATCATCTGTGAAGGTAACCTATGATACAAACTGTTTTATATACCAACACAACTGTTATTATTACTGTCATTATCTTCTTTCAATTCTGCTTCCATTTCTTGCTGTGTGTCTTCCCAACACCTCGGGCAAAGAAACTCACTGTATATATATTGGTAAGCCATAAAAATAAACACACCAGATTGTTCATTTACAAAGTCATGTGATAGAAAAAAGAGGAAGAAGATAATAGAATGAAGGAAAAAAGAAAACAATGGAGAAAAAGAAGACAAGAGTAGGGAAAGGAAAGAAAATTCACAGCGATAATGCTCTTCTCAGTACGTGTGACGAACCAGTTAAGGCAATCTTTTGCACTTCCTGCATGGATGGTAAGCGAGGGATCATCCTCAAATAATTTTCAGCTCCCTTTTTGATTATTCCAAGAACTCCTACAACCACTGGTATTGTAAGCGTCTTGATATGCCACATTTTTTCGATTTCAATCAGCAAATCTTTATATTTTTCTGAGTTTATCAAATTCTTTTACCGAAATATTATGATCACAAGGTATGCTTATGTCAATCAATAAACAGATTTTATTGTTTTTTTTTTTTTGTTTCTCTTTCACAACAATATCTGGCTTATTAGCTTTAATATACACTGGAAAGTCCCAAAGAATCGTTACCTTTTCTCCCACAATTACAGCCACAGGATGGTACATGATGATTATTATTATTATTATTATTATTATTATTATTATTATTATTATTATTATTACTATTATTATTATTATTATTTTATGTTTGACTTTTGTTTTGCATTTGTACAAGTTGGATCCAAGTCTCACCCAGAGACCTCAGAGACAACAACTTAGAAGTTCATGTAGGTGTTATGCCTAGGGTACCATATATTTGGATTTGTACAGTTTTGTTCAAGTGAATGTTTAAGAAACCATAAGAAAATTATGTGTTTACTTTAAAATTTGAGATCACATAGACAGTATTTTACGTAGGATATGGGCAGTTCCCATGAGCACTATCTTTTGAACTTCAGCCATTTTGGGGTTTCCTGGTATCTGAGCTAGGTAGTAATCAGCCCGTTTCGCTGTCATTCCCAGGGCACCTATGACAATAGGTATTGTTTTCGTCTTCAGATTCCACATTTTGCTAATTTCTATTTCAAGATCTTTATATTTGCTCAGTTTTTGGTAGGTCTTGACAGATACGTTTATATCGATTGGGACAGTCATATCAATGAGGAGGCATGATTTTTGTCTGAAGTCTTTCAGTATGATGTCTGGCCTATTTGCGTCTATCTTTCTGTCAGTTTGAATGGTGAAGTTCCAGAGGAGTGCAATGTGATCATTTTCAAGTACTGGGGGTGGTTTGTGTTCCCACCAGTTTTTATCATGGGGCAAGTCCAGGTTTTTGCATATTACCCAGTGAATATATTGTGTAGCTCTATCATGCCTGTTGAGATACTCTGTAGGCGCAAGCAGACTGCACATGGAGACAACATGATCGATGGTCTCATTTTGTTGTTGGCATATTATTATTATTATTATCATCATTATTATTATTATTATTATTATTATTATTATTATTATTATTATTATTATTATTATTATTATTATTATTATCATTACTATTGTTATTATTATTATTATTATTATTATTATTATTATTGTTATTATTATTATTATTATTATTATTATTATTATTAAGGTGGTGAGGTTGAACCGAAACATGGCGTTGGATTCATCGGCAAATAATCAGAGGAGTAAAACTGGAGTTTAGAAAAGGTGTTTTGATGCCGCCGTCCCATCATTACAACAAAGCTTCACCATCTCCCCCTCTTTTAACTCAACCAATGTCACCCGAAACAACAACAGTGATACCAACGACAACAACAATAGCAGCAGAAGATTGAAAGGGGCCACAAACTAATCTGGAACGTGAAAAGTACAGTATTGTTGGTGTGAAATACCCTACAGATGATGAGGCTAGGAAGCATTCCTTATCAACAGGGATAAATTGGTCCTAATGCTAACTTATCAACGTGCCACCAGAAATAGACGTCTTCTTGTTGGTGGCAGCTGTTCTTTTTGCATAAAGGACAAAAGCAAGTTTTGCAGGTCAAGAAGTTGCAAAAACAAAATTGGTTGGATGAAGAGATGGAGCTATTGATCCAAACAGATGACCAAAGTATCAAACAGTCCCTGACCTGATCAATCCGCCACGTGATACAAAATTATACTTGACCGTTAAGGGCAGAAAGCCGAGATGCCACTTATAGATGGTACAAATCACCTCAAGGCTTTCTACCCACAGCAAAGAAGAAGAGACAAAGAACACCACTTTTACCTATATCATCACCACAACAGCAACAACAACGTCAGCAAAAAACAGCAGCAGCACCAACAGTGCTAGCGGTCAAAACAGCAACAGCAGCACCAATAACAGCAAGAGTAGGGAAAACAGCAGTAACACCATCAGCAGCAACAACAGAGACTGCAGCATCTACAAACGCATTAGTAGTGAAGGTGCATAATCAAGTGGTGAGAGTATTCGGCTAATGGTCATACCATAAGGTCGAGGTTCGATATCTTGACCAGGCAGTGTATTACATATTTGAGCAAAGAATTCATTTCACGTTGTTGCAGCCAACTCAGCTCTAATGTGTACCGGCTAAGTACTGAATCAGTCCCTTCTCCCTCCATATGATGTCCCACGGGATCAAAAATTAGTGGGTCCTCTCCTGGTCCTGCGATCCAAAACCTGGATCAAAAGTTTATCCGCTCACAACTACTTAAATACTTATTAAAACAATTTTAATGGTCATAGTTACCGAACTATATCACCCGATTGGTTGTACTTTTCTTAATATTTCTCCTCCCAGGCGCGATCGTGGCTATGCAGTAAAAAGTTTGCTTCCCGATTTCATGGGCCCGGGTTCAATCCCACAGCGTAACACCTTGGATTAATGTCTTTAGTATATCCTCAGGCCGACCAAACCTTGTGAGTGGATTTGATGGAAGGAAGCTGAAACATGCCCGTCGTATATATATATATATATGTGTGTGTGTACGTGTGCATTTTTTTGTCTGTTTGCCCGTAACTTAGCGGTTTGGTAAAAGAGGCTGATAGTATAAGTACCCAGCCCCAGCATGGCCGCAGTCTAATGACTGAGACTAGTAAGAGATAAAAGACAAATAACGGCAGGTGTAATGGGATTATGTTGGTAAGCCAGGTTCACGGAAGTGCGGTGAAACTGTTTACTAATTCATAAAATACAGTATAATTTTTTAAAAAATAAATGAAAACAACAGATGAATGTAATAGCTTTTGTTTATTGTTAAGTGGATAAAATGACCATTAACAGTATAATTACATCGTTTAGTATTTGTTAAGACTTGTGAAATAATATATGAGACAAATGAAAGAAAAGAAAGAAACGAGAGGGGAAAAGTGAGAAAGACAATATATGGTGAAAGGTGAGAGATCGAGTGTTACATGTGTAAACGTTTTAAGTGGCTGAGCAGAAAATTTAATCAAAATATTTGCTCGAGAGAAAAACCGCTTAAAACCAGACAAATGAAAACAAAATAGAGGTTACAGATCAATAGAGGCTTGTGTGGTTCGTGATCACGTTGATTAAATGCTCTGACAATAAAAAATATATATAATGATGGTCTACTGCAAATATTTTCTGTCGGAGATAAATAATATTGATCAGTGTGAGGACAAAAACAAGCAAATTCTTTTGTTAACAGAATATCTTGTTTCAATCTTTGGTTGACGCCAGTTCAATGTATGGGCCTCGTAAATGTCTTTATTAAATAAAAACAAAAAAAAGAAAAGCATGAACTCGGTAACATCTAATGTAAAAGTAAGTCCTTCTAGACATTACTGTCTCGAGCAGGGCCAGATTAAGACCCCTGGAAGCCAAAAGCTCTTAAAAGGTTTTCCTACTTCCATATATGTGTGTGTGTGTGTGTGTGTGTGTGTGTGTGTGTGTGTGTGTGTGTGTGTGTGTGTGTGTGTGTGTGTGTGTGTGTGTGTGTGTGTGTGTGTGTGCGTGTGTGTGTGTGTGTGTGTGCGTGTGTGTGTGTGTGTGTAATCCAAAATATAAACAGTAAAATAATTTTTTAGTTTTCTAAATGAAACAAAACTATTAGTAAGATGGAAAATAATGTTTATATATTTGAAAAGTTTTGTTCTATTTTTTTTTTTTTTTTTTGAATTACAGGCACAACAGAAACAGGAAGTAAGTGTGAGAGAAAGTTGTGGTGAAAGAGTACAGCAGGGTTCACCACCATCCCCTGCCGGAACCTCGTGGAGCTTTTTAGGTGTTTTCACTCAATAAACACTCACAACGCCCGGTCTGGGAATCGAAACCGCGATCCTATGACCGCGAATCCGCTGCCCTAACCACTGGGCCATTGCGCCTCCACCATTTCTTAATAGATTGAATTGATCAGAATAGAGTTACTCCCCTTTAGCCAAATTCGAAAAGCTAAACCGAAGTGGTTAAATTTACGTTATATAGTTAACATAAAACCCAATTATAAATTCCGTATAAGGCTTCATATTGCTATAGATGCTCATTGTTATAGTGACGTTGCTACTTGAAAGAGTGTGTGTATGTAAACGTGATCTGGTTCATTTGTTTAGGTGTTTTTAACATTCAGCGATTGGACAATGTTACCACACGATAATAAGAGCTTAAATAGTGTTCAATACTTCGTGGAATTTTAAGTGAATTCATGAAGCACAGAAATATGGTTGAAATACATTTTAATGGTTAGGTGTGTATTTGGTATAAATAAAAATTCACTTTGATTGATGTCATGCTCAGCGGAGTGAAAACAGTACATTCTTTTCTCTCTCTTTCTTTCTCTCTCTCTCTCTCTCTCTCTCTCTCTCTCTCTCCACAAACACACACACACATGTATATATATATATATATATATATATATATATATATATATATATATATATATATATATACATATCTGTGAGTATTTGCGTGTTTGTGTGAGTGCATAATGTTTATGTAAAGATGTATAGGACAGACAAGTAGACTGACACACACCTACATACACACACGCATACATACATACATACATACATACATACACACATGAATGCATACATACATACGTACGTACGTACATACATACATACATACATACATACATACATACATACATACATACGTACATACGTACATACATTTGGAGATAACAGTAATATCCTTTCTACCATAGGCACAAGGCCTGAAATTGTGGAGGGAGTGGTTTGTCAGATACATCGACCCTAGTGTTTAACTGGTATTTATTGTATCGACTCCGAAAGGCAAAATCGCCCTTTGCGGGCTTTGAACTCGAGACATAAAAACAGACGAAATGCCGCTAAGTATTTTGTCTGGCGTGCAAACGATTCTGCTAGCTCGTCGCCTTAAAGTTGACAGTAATATTGACATGAAGTGCAACTTTTCTTGGATTACTGACCGAAACATGGCACCACACTTTGAAGGATATGGATATGCAATCCAAAGGCAGAAAATAGCTACAAGATTCCCAATAAACAAAAGCGACTCTGTAGCCCACGAAGCGCGAGATGCAACAAAAAGTTAATGTCACAATTCTGTAGAACACATTAAACATGTCATCCGCAGCTGCCCCTAAAATTATCAAGGTACAACTTCCATAATCGACAAGACGTTGTGACTAAAACACTATAGAATGCCATCCAAAAAAAGGTTTTCTTGGAGTAAATATAACCCCCACAGACACACCACCTGTTACTGAATATAAATATAGACATAATCAATACAAGGGATATTAGTGGAACATTCACTTCAAAACTTCTACCAAGGGCACACATAACGGGCTGGATACTGTAGTTTGGGACAGAAAAGTAAAGTATGTACCGTCATACAGGTCAGCTTCACTGTTCATAAGCACATATGCTGACAGCTTCCATTGATTCCCCATCCAGGCACGCTGTCGTCACCAATAACACTGTCTCCTGTGACATCATGTAATCCACCCTGCCCAATTGCAGCCAATCTACCGGTAGCCATTTTGGACTTCCTGCACCTCTCGGTTCGCTCGGATATTCCACCAGCCTTGAGGAGACATGCTCCGCTAGGTACTTACGAAACTTGAAGTCGCACGGAATCCAAACCAAACTGTTTTGAATTATATATATAAATATATATATATATGTATATATATATATATATATATATATATATATATATATATATATATATATATATACATACATACATACATACATACATACACACACACGCACACATATAGGCGCAGGCCTGGCTGTGTGGTAAAAAGCTTGCTTCCCAACCACATAGTTCCGGGTTCAATCCCACTGCGTGAAACCTTGGACAAGTGTCTTCTACTATTGCTTTGGGCCGACCTAAGCGTTGTGAGTGGAGTTGGTAGACGGAAACTGAAAGAAGCCCGTTGTATGTGTGTGTGTGTGTGTGTGTGTGTGTGTGTGTGTGTGTGTGTGTGTGTGTGTGTGTGTGTGTGTGTGTGTGTGTGCGTGCTTCCACCATCGCTTCACAACCGATATTGGTGTGTTTACGTCCCCCGTAATTTAGCAGTTTGGCAAATGTGATTGATAGAATAAGTACTAGGCTTACAATAAATTAGTCCTGGGGTCGAATTGTTCGACTAAAGGCGGTGCTCCAATATGGCCGCAGTCAAATGGCTGAAAAAAATAAAAGAATACACACATGCGTATTTATATATGCATATGCATAAATATACATATATCTATGCATATGTGTATATGTATGCGTGTATGTGCGTGTGCGTCTATGTGTGTGTGCGTCTGTCTGTGTGTGCGTCTGTGTGTGTCTGTGCGTCTGTGTGTGTCTGTGTGTCTGTGTTTGTCTGTGTGCGTGTGTGTCTGTGTGCGCGCGCGTGTATGCGTGAGTCGCTTATTGTAACCTCTTTGATTTGGGTTTAAAAGAACTAACAGCTTTCAAGCTGTGAAAAACATCCAGCCGCGCGCACAGACACTTATATACATATGTGTGTGTGTGTGTGTGTGTGTGTGTGTGTGTGTGTGTGTGTGTGTGTGGGTGTGTGTGTGGGTGTGTGTGTGTGTGTGTGGGTGTGTGTGTGCGTGCGTGTGCGCGTGTGTGTGCATATATATACATGCACATACGCACATGTACACTCACACACACACACATACACATATTTGTTAGCTGAAATATGTACTATGTGGTGTATATATATATATATATATATATATATATATATATATATATATAGTTGGAATTTACAAAAAGCAAAAGACGAAGACTGGTGTATAAGCAACGAACAGGTGTATTAGTTTAACGCTCGGGAAGGTGAGAAAGTCTTTTATGTTTCGAGCCTGTGCTCTTCAACAGAAAGGAACATGAGAAAACAAAGGCTCACCGCCTTCAAATAATAATAATAATAATGATAATAATAATAATAATAATAATAATAATAATAATAATAATAATAATAATAATCCTTTCTACTAAAGGCATAAGGCCTGAAATTTGAGGAGAGGGGACTAGTCGATTACATCGACCCCAGTGTTTCTCTGGTACTTAATTTATCGACCCCGAAAAGATGAAAGGCAAAGTCGACCCCGGCGGAATTTGAACTCAGAACGTTGCGACGGGAAAAATAACGCTAAGCATTTGGTCCAGCATGCTAACGATTCTGCCAGCTCGCCGCCTTAATTATAAAAAGGAGAAGATCTACTTTCAACAAAAAAAGCAAGGTGACACGTGGTGGGACTGAACTCAGTACCATGTGGTTGCGAAGCAACTTCTTACCACACAGCCACACATATGTACGTATGTATGTATGCATGTATGTATGCATGCATGCATGTATGTATGTATTTATATATGTGTGTGTACGTATGTATATATTCTTCATTTGTGAATTAACAATGCTACCAACGGTTTCATGCGGAATATATCGCAATTTTCAAGAGTTCACTTAATCCACAAATTTGTTAATCCTCAAATGAAGAATATATTTATCAACTAAAAGCGGTGTTGAGTCACTCATTTTCATTGTTCACCATTCCTATATGCATGTGTGTTTCTTGGTCTGCTTGCCTGTCTGTTTATTTGTGTGTTTTATGTAGAAAGATAACTTCTGTGCATACAAAAATTTTCAAATTTAACTGTATGACTCTTGTTTCGTTTTCTTCTAATTTCCAGATGGATGTGATCCAAATATGTGCCGCCTTCCCGACTGTCGCTGTCCTGGCATCAATATTCCTGGTGGACATGCATCTAGTGAAACACCTCAAATAGTTATGTTGACTTTTGACGATGCAATCAACGAAAAAAATATTAATTACTATCATTACTTGTTTGGTCGTGAGAAGCAATCGAACCTGCACAACCCAAACGGATGTCCAATCAAATCCACTTTCTTTATAACAGACGTCGATAACAGTTATACTTTAACTAATGAAATATACCAACAAGGCCACGAAATAGCTTCGCACACCATGACGCATAAATATCCCATAGAGTATTGGAAAAATTTAAGCTACACCGAATACGAAAAAGAAGTGAAAGGCGTAACCGATAAATTGTAAAATTTATCTTATATCCCTAATAACAAAATAAAAGGTTTTCGTGTACCATTTTTAGAAGTTGGTGGTGATACGCAATACGAGGTTTTGCGAAATCTTGGCTACGCTTGGGATTCTTCGATGCTTACCGGTTCTCTTGAGTACAACAGTGATCCACCAGTGTGGCCTTTTACGCTAAACTACCCTCCAGAGAAGAAATATTGTTCTTCGGGAACCCGACCAAACAAGCCCTTCCCTGTATTTTGGGAAGTACCATTGATACGGTTTTACGGTAACGAGGGGAAACCTTGTGCAATGGGTGGTATGTGCTCACAGCCTGAATCCGTTCTCAATATTTCAGCTTACCTCTGGAAAAACTTTCAGCGACATTATAACACGAACAAAGCACCATTTGGAATTTTTATACATTCTTATTGGTTTGACAAGGATATGAAGAACCTGTATGCTCTTCGATCATTTCTGAAAACACTGAAATATTTGAAAGATACATATGTCGTTTCTGTTAGCCAGGCTTTGGAATGGGTTAAAAGGCCAACGTCTTTGATGGGGATCAGAAACTTCAAGCCATGGCAATGCTAAATGTTCTAAAATGATTTTTTATATGTATTAAATGAATTGTAATATAAATTCATAAATAAAATTTACCAAGTCCCACACTCTCTCCCAGACTTGCTTGATCTATTCTCTCTCTCTCTCTCTCTATCTCTCTCTCTCTCTCTCTCTCTCTCTCTTTCTCTCTCTCTCTCTCTCTTTCTCTCTCTCTCTCTCTCTTTCCCTCTCCCTCTCTCTCTCTCTCTCCCTCTCTCTCTCTCTACATATATATATATTATAATGTTAGGGAATTACAAAATCCGAACTTACAAGGAAATACAATTTAATATCAAATTGAGTTGTATAATGAAAAATATTTCATCCAAGTTTTTCATCCACTTTCATTTTTATAAACTTACTAAACTGATTTAAATTTTTAGTCCCATACTTCATAGATGTTATGTATTACAAATTTTCTCTTGGATTTTTTAGATTTTTAAACTAGTATTTTGTATAGTACGCTTTTCTTGGTGGTGTCTGATTTCCTTCATCGTTTGAGTTGCACCATGATGGCTCTTCTCTAAATTATTAATATATATATATATATATATATATATATATATATATATATATATATATATATATATATATATATATATATATATACAGCATATTACACAATCTAATATATACTTCAAAAAGTAAATAGACAATTTAAAGTAAAAATCAAGATAAGTTAATGGATTTAATCGTTTTTCTATTGTATAGTTCCTTTTCATTTTCTTGCTAACATTTAGCGATGGCTTACTTTTAAATTGATTAAGTCTCCATGCAGAATCAGGTGAGGCTTGAAAATATGGATCGCTACATTTGAAAACAGAAAATACAATTTTAGTATTATTATCTAAATACGGTGACATAACAAAGCACTTAACACTAGCTACAAGTTTCGTTGTAGTAATCTTACAAAGAGAAAAGAATCCATAAACCTCAATTAACGTCTAAGAAAAAAACAGGGAACTGGCAGCAGAAATGGTATAGATCGGAGTAAATTGCTTCAGTAAATCCGAAATGGAAGAAAAAAATAAGTATCAGTAATATAGAAGTGGAAGCAGATGGCCTACTGGCTAGAGCAGCGGACTCGCGGTCGAAGGATGGTGGGTTCGAATCTCAGACCGGGCGATGTGTGTGTGTGTTTATGAGCGAAACACCTAAGCTCCACGCGGCTCCGGCAGAAGGTAATGGCGAACTTCTTCTGACTCTTTCAACACAACTTTCTCTCAATCTTTCGTCCTGCATTTAGCAGCTCACCCGCGATGGACCGGCGCCCCGTCCATGTGGGGAACCTATATGCCCGGGAAACCGGTCCTTATGAACCAGACATGGCGCGAGAAGGAACAAACAACAACATAGAAGAAATCTAAAATCGGAAGAAACTAGCGAGGGTCTCCACAATAATCTTTTCTATAGGCGCAAGGCCTGAAATTTGGTAGGAGGGTGCCAGGTGATTAGATCGACCTAAGTACTCCACTGGTACTTAATTTATCGACCCCGAAAGATAAACGGCAAAGTCGACCTCGGCAGAATTTGAACTCAGCACGTAAAGACAGACGAAATACCGGTAAGCATTTTCCCCGGCATGCTAATGAGTCCGCCAGCTCGCCGCCTTGGTTTCTGCCATAATAATAAACATTATAATCTTCTTCATCAACAGCTGGGAATTACTTTGTCTAATCCTGAGAATCCAGTTTCCATGGCCTAGAAGTGAACGAGATCATAACGTTCTCCTGGACGGGACGCCAGTGAGTCAGAGGTTTACTCGTTCACAGATGAGTGGACTGAAGTAACGTGAAAGGAAGTATTTTTGCTCAAAAACACAACGCACTTCTCGGTCCACGAATCGAAACCACGATCTTGCGATTGTGAGTGCAACACTCTAACCGCGGGCCCACTCGCCTTCGCAATGGTAGTGGTTTCGAATTTTGGCACACAGAAATTTTAGGAGAAAGAGAGAGAGGGAGAGAGAAAATCGATTATATCGACCCCGGTGACCCTCTGATACTTAGTGAACAGACAAAGGGTTAATACTTTAGTCGGGAGGAAAATACATTGCCCTGACCTTCCACGGGGCCTCCGAGACTGGTGGGAGAGGGAGAGAGAAGGATGGGTCTTTGAAACACTGGACTTCTTTGCAAACGATATCCAAGGACCAGATATTGGTGATAAACTGGGCGAGTAGGCTATGGTGAGATTTGAACTTAGAACACAAGTAGCACAAGACATCCCGCCCGACGCTTCAACTATTCTGCCAATCCACCATCCTAGTAAAAGTAAAGAAAGTTCCTTGGACAGTACTGCCTCGAGTTCTAGAACTCAAAGGGCCGATTACCCGCTTTCCGTGGCATATAAGTAACTGAACAGTATACCAGTGCGTCGCGGGTTTACTCATTTGCAGTTGAGTGGCCAGGAATAACTTGAAATGAAGTGTTTTGCTTAAGAACACTGCGCACACCCTGCTCCGGAAATCAAAACCACGATCCTGCGCTCGCCAGTGCAACATTCTAACCACAAGGCCATGTGCCTCCTCCCAAACCCTAGGCTGGTACTTTAGTCATCAGTTTTGGAATGAAGGATAAAGATGACATCTCCGGGATTTGAACTCACCGGAACAATTACTGCAACACGTCTTGTTCGACGCGCAAATGATCCCACCGACTCGACGCCCTAAACTAGTACTTTTGGGATGCTATTGAATATAATTATAGATCAACATGATCATAGGCCAGCGAGTCATTGACTTGCTTCACAATAGACCTACAGATCCTCAACGGTAGCAATGTGTTGGGTTGTCAGATAAAGTCGTAAGTCCTTTTTTTCTACATGGTACACCATTGCCACATGTCTGAAAAGTAAGACAAAGTTTATTCAATTTTCAAAATCGATAATCGACAGCTGCAGAGGGAAAGCATACCAACAAAAACAAAAACATGTAGTACGATAAAAGTATTTTCGAGTTAATTCAAATGACATTGGAAAGAATGTTTTTTAAATGGATAGCAGACAAAAAAAAGGCGAATTTATCTCATAATCCAATATAAAAATGCTGTCATTAAAACATCTGTGAATCAGTTGACTTCATATTTGGCATTGAAAAACATCGATATTGACAAATCGAATATTACATAGTTATATACTAAATTGCGTCACAAATTTTCAGGTTTGTTGTTAGTGAATAAAAGCAATTTATCGATTATTAAGCCTAGACAGATAATAATGATTTTAAATTTTTGTCACAAGAGCAGATTGGGTAAGGGAATTAAGTCGATTACATCGTCCCAGTGTTTCACAGGTATGATAGTTTCAAATTTTGGCACATGGATAGCGATAATAATAATAATAATCCTTTCTACTAAAGGCATAAGGTCTGAAATTTGGTGTGGGGGAGGACTAGTCGATTACATCGACCGCAATGTTTCACTGGTACTTTATTCATCGACTCCGAAAGGATAAAAGAAAAAGTCGACAATAGGGCGGCCGGAATTATGTTGTTTATGTATTTTAAGGACGAAATAGACAGTGGAAGTTCGGGGTGTGGTGACAATGAGGTTGGTGGCAGTGCGTGGCAGTGAACCAGAAAAGACCAGCTGATGGACAGTGGTCGAAACATTCCTCTAGTAATGGTATCTTCATGTAGTATCTGGAGGTCGCTGAGTTGGTGGAGTATTCCTTTTCTATAAAGGTCGGCTCGCCAAACAACAACGGCGCTCCTTTTGTCGGCTAGCTTAATAACAATGTCCTTACGTTAGCGGAGCTTCCGGAGGGCGTCCAGTTCCGATGGGGGAAGGTTCGAAATGCTTGGTTTTCTATCTAAATTGAAAGTAACGAGATCGAAACGGCATTTATTAATGAATATATCTACCAAACGGTGTAATCCTAGGTTTGGTGTCCAGTTGGAGAAACTCTTTTTGAGCGTAGTAAAGTCGTCCTCAATTGGAGGAACTGGGCTTTTGTTGTAGAAAAATGCCCTGAGTTGGATCCGAGGAAGGAAACTTTCTGTATTGGCGCGTGCGTCGAATTCACCGGGCGTGATTTTGAGAGGAATTAAATTAAGACCTCTGCTAAGTAAAGCTCGTTCAGCGTGAGTGAGAGGAAAATCGCTTGGGATGGCATAGACGGTGGAGGTGTTGAGCGAAACAGGAGAAGTTGGATGGTGGGGAATGAGTGAGTGAATTTTACATGTCTTTTGTAGTACAACAAGGAAGTCGTACAGTTTGTAACACATGACCCTGCATCAACAATATTACCACCATCACGGGGCCTAAGAAGCAATATCACATAACACACCACTTCTGTTGCATTTCGGAGTACTTTTTTTTTTACTTTGCGGAAGGGGAAATGATATGGTAAAGAAAGCCAGTCAAATTCTATTTCATTTTAAACAACACGAAACTAACAATAACATCGGACTGTAGTTCACTGAAAAAATTAATGACAGAAACGATTTGAAATGTGTTTTTCCGTTTGTTTGTTTTTTAATGAACAAAAGATTCTAATACATCGTAAAATATAAACACAAAAATTAAACCAGAAAATGACTGCAAATGAATGACATTCAGCAGTGAATCAACTGGCTAGAGAACACAGATATATGAAATTAAATAAGAAGAGTAGAAATTAAGATTATTAAATAATATCACTTTCAACTATTGGTCAGCATACTTTAAAAACGTCCGAGGACCGTGAATTCTATTTAAACGTAAACAATATGAGAGATC
Source organism: Octopus bimaculoides (assembly GCF_046866305.1). Lineage (NCBI taxonomy): Eukaryota > Metazoa > Mollusca > Cephalopoda > Octopoda > Octopodidae > Octopus > Octopus bimaculoides. The sequence continues at coordinate 138,947,436 of NC_142931.1, read as the reverse complement.
ACTATGTGGATCCCTAGAGCTATTGTGGTTGGGAACCAAACTTTTTACCACTCAGCTACTCCTAAATATAATGATAGAAAAAGAAGTTGAACTTCTAAACTGACCAAAAACATAAAACAAAAGAATTTCTAGTTTTATTTGACTTCAGTAAAGCATCATTTCTTCCTTTAGGACGGGTGCCAAAGTGTTACGATCAATATCTTAGAAAAACAGAATTTTGAAGAAATATTTTTCCAGTTTTATGTCTTTGACGAACTAAAAATGTACAAAATGAACAATATGGGTATCGGAAGGAACAGTTTGGTTTAATGGAAAACGATTCTGGACATATTCTATTTCAAAGCTGGAAGACAATTTTTTTTAATCGGTTAGGTGATGCTATTCACAAGGAATAATTTTATCTCTTTATAGACATGTGTATAAGTATATACACATATCAGGGCTCAGAGGAGTTTCCACGGGTGCTGTGCATAGGGCTTGATTGCATGCAACAAGGTCTCTCAGGAAAACAATTTTGATTTTGTTGTTGTGATGCAGCATATATATAAATGTGTGTGTGTGTGTGTGTGTGTGTGTGTGTGTGTGTGTGTGTGTGTGTGTGTGTGTGTGTGTGTGTGTGTGTGTGTGTGTGTGTGTGTGTGTGTGTGTGTGTGTGTGCGTGCGCGTGTGTCACAAGGTGCAAAACCTCTGTATTACCAGGAAACTGGGAGAGTTGCTGCATGATTTTCTGAAGGGCAGGGGTCAGACAATTGTAGCCAATGATATTCACTCTGAAGAGACAGCAATTCTCAGTAGAGACCCACAGGGAACCTACTGGGGCCACGACTTAAGTATCGCAGGCATTTAGGAACCCAGAGGACATCATAAAACTTCAGAAAGACCTGAATGAAATCTACAAATGGGCTAACAACAATAACATGCAGTTCAATGCTGCGAAATTACAAGCACTCCACTATCGGTCCAACGCCAGGCTAAAATCGGAATACACTGGACCTAAAGGTAATACGATCCTAGAGTCAGAGTCGCTGCGTGACCTGGGAGTTCACATGAGCAATGGTACAACATTCCATGTGCATACTACCAAAACGGTAACACTGTGCAGGCGAGTGGCTGGATGGATGCTGAGGACATTCAGAACCAGGAAAAGGAGGCCCTGCAACTCCTATGGAAGACTTTCGTTCTAAGCCGCTTGGGCTACTGCACCCAACTATGGTCCCTAGAGAGTGTGAAACAAATTGTGGATCTTGAAGCAATCCAGCGCCAATACACAAAGAAGACTGACTTGATGCAAAAGATGGGCTACTGGGGGAGGTTAAAGGAGCTGAGTCTCTATTCCTCGGAGAGAAGACGAGAGAGATATGCAATGATATATATTTGGAAGATCTTGAAAGTTTTAACTCCCAATTTTGGAATTGACAGTTATACCAATCCTCGAACTGGACGGCACTGCATCATACCAAAAATCCCGTATTCCCCATTACAACGGCCCTATTGCTCAAATGGTACTTTTCAACGATCCCGTGAAGATGAAAGGAGCTAAAAGGCAAAGCTGACCCCCAGCGGAATATGAACTTACAACGTAACGACGGATGAAATACCGCTAAGCATTTTGCTCTGCGTGCTAACGATTTTTTCGGCTCACTACTTTTGTATATATTACAAGGCTATTAGTAGCATTTAGCTCGGTGCTCTATTTTCTCATAAGTCCTGCACTCAAGTGCAATATTGATGTGAAACATTAATCGTATGGAAATGTTTACTGATAGCCATGACGCAATTTCTATAACAAGATTATTCTGGGTCTTTTAAATGCAACACTGGTTGAACGTAAGTAAATATAGGGAAAATGAACGAAAAAATGAACAATAAATCGCAAAATAATACCACAACGCCTTTCAAAAACAACATCTGTTACTTCTCGAATAAAGATTTTATGAATCACTACATTTAGCTTTTATGTATATATTTGTGAACAGGATTCCAGGCATTCTGTTATTAAAGATACACTTGCGTAAAAAATGCATTTTTCGTAGCTCGGGGGAAGGGAAGGGAAGGTAGTTTTTATTTTATTTTATTGTGTGGTCAGAATTTTGCTTCCCAGCCACTTGTTTCTGTGTTCGGTCCCAGTGCATGACACCTTGGGCAAGTATCTTCTACTATAGCTCCAGACCAACCAAAACCTTCTGAGTGAATTTGGTAGATGGAAACTGGAAGTCGTAATCGTGTATACACACACACACACACACACACACAAACAATAATAAGGATTCAGATAAAATCGGGTACTAGAAAATTTATGTACCAAGTAGGGTTGCATAAACCTGTGGTCACTACCCATGGTCGATCAATATTAAATAGAATATTCCTGTTGTATACACAGAGGAAACCAACCTTATGTGTATTTAGCGCCAAGAGGTTTGTCCAAAGCACATGTTACGTTGATTGTACGTTGTTGGTATACTCCAGGATGTCCGATATATCGTAAATCTCTCTTGTGTATTATAACCAAACGAACAATAACAAATGAATAATTCTTTCTACTCTAGGTACAAGGCCCGAAATTTTTAGGGAGGATCCCCAGTCGATTAGATCGACCCCAGTACGCAACTGGTACTTAATTTTATCGACCCCGAAAGGATGAAAGCAAAGTCGACCACGGTGTAATTTGAACTCAGAACGTAATGAAGAATAAGTCCTGGGGTCGATTTGCTCCACTAAAGGTGGTGCTCCAGCATGGCCGCTGTCAAATGACTGAAACAAGTAAGAGAGTAAAAAAAAAGAGTATACTAGGTTTAGTAATGTGAGTAACTGGGAGAGAACAGAAGATAAAGAAAAAAGAAAAAATACAGAAAAAGCAAAAAAAAAAATAAAGAGTAAAAAGTGAAGAAATATATAAGTGCGTAAAAAGCCAATTAGGTATAGGGTCGGGGTTTAGGATTCGCTAGTTAAGGCTGAAGATCAAAGAGAGGAAGGCAGACCGCCTTTAGTCGAACAAATCACCCCCAGGATTTATTCTCTGTAAGCCTAGTACTTATTCTATCGGTTCTTTTTGCCGAACCGCTACGTTATGGGGACGTAAATACACCAACTCGGGTGTCAAGCGATGAGGAGGAGACAAACTCAGACACGCACACACACACACATATATACGACGGGCCGGGCTTCTTTCAGTTTCCGTCTACCAAATCCACTCACAAGGCTTTGGTCGGCCCAAGGCTATAGTAGGACACTTATGCAAAGTACCACACAGTTGGACTGAACCTGGAACCAAATAGTTGTGAAACAAGCTATATTATGTTGGTGCATAATTATTGCGGCTTTTTTACAACGAATATTGTTCAACAAAAACAATAACAACATGTAACAAAAACATCCTTAAATGATTATTCTGGAGCATATTCACCATCTACTTCAATTACTGCTTCCCATTTGCTTGGCAAACTGTCAGACCGTCATTTAAAGATGTTTTTGTTAAATATTGTTATTGTTTTTGTTGAATAAAATTTGTTGAAAAAAAGCCGCAATAATTATGCACCAACCCAATACGAAAACCACAGAAGGTAAAAACATATATATATGCGAATAAAAATACCGATATATAGAACGGCCAATCAAAAAGGTAAATACCATCGACTAAAAATTCTAAAATGTGTCATGCAACTAAAAATCTAAATAAAATAAAATAAAATATCAATCGACTATAAAAATTATCTTACTCCCCTCAGATCAAAGAGTACGTCAACAAAGGTCAATTCATAAAAACCATGGTTGGTTGGAGTCCAGGAGCAAAAAGAGTTCCACAAAAACAAGTCAAACACACCTATGGCCATTTCGGAAGTTCATTGCCGCGGTTAAAGTGCATCTCGGCAATGAAATCCTCATCAAGATGAACAGGAAACTCTTTGTGAAACCCTTTTGTGGACTCCAACCCCCTAAAGTTCTTATGAACTGAACTTTTTTGACGTACTTTTTGATTTAAGGGAAGTAAGAAAATCTTTTTAGTCGATTGATATTATATTTTATTTTATTTTAGTAGCTTGACACGCTTTAGAATTTTTAGTCGATTGTATTTACCTTTTCAATAGGCCGTTCTCTATATCTGTAATTTTTATTCGCATATATATTTTTACCATCTGTGTTTTTTGTATATGTATGCTTTATATGTTTAAGAACCATGGTGACATTTATATATTTATATATGATCAAATGTTTGGCAGTATGGGGTTATATATGAAGCCGTTGACTCGAATTTGATGTTTGTTCTATGATCAATGTTTCTTATCTCTGTCTCAATTATATTTGAACACTTCTTTTTTGCAGTCCTATAAACACTTTTGTTTCCATAAAAAGAGACAAACATTATTTCTTGTCGTGTATATATATATATATATATATATATATATATATATATATATATACGATATTTACATTGGAAGGATAGCTGTCATCATCTTGTTTGTTGTTGCCACAACAACCTTTATCAAGTGTCCTGGTGGAATTTCAAACCCAGTACTTTATTTAACTACTGGGGTATTCTGTTCTCATTCCTAAGGTATTTTTGCTGATGTTATTATTATTATTATTATTATTATTATTATTCAAATCACTGAGTGAGATTGAACCCGGAATCCTGGGTTTAATAGCCCGAGCTCTTAATCACTACACTACATGTCCGTGGGCATAAAGTGAATTACTGGGTACGTCAGCTAGTATGTTGGAAGAAACAGAATTTTTTTCCCCTTCTAAGGGCTGGCTCGCAAACTTGCGAGCCACCTCAGGGGTGTCAAATAGCAACCAAACCGTCGCGTACTTGACACTCCCTGCCATAAATTTAATAGTTGGCAGATATTCTGCCAACTCTTTTTCAATGTCAATTTTGGGAAAGACCGTAATAGTGTCGAGTGACCTAGAGTACGTCCGCAACACGACCGTTTTTTTTTCCCCTGAAATCATTTAACCATTTTTGGGGGTGGAACAATCTTCCACTCCAACACAGTGTTCTTTATTTCTGCCATGTTTTGGAAGAAGTACAAAAAGGAGTCCAAATAGAAAAAAAAGCAAAGGAAGAAAGAAGGAAAGAAAACAGTCCGAAACACAGCAACTTCAATCTTCCCGCCAACTGGTACTCCCGGCCGACTGGTGTAGCAACCGGAACAAAGCTTCACAAATCTCACCAATAAATTCAACAAAAATTGGTAACTAAAATTTCACAATACAGTCTTCCGGCCACCAGTACTCCAGGCCAACTAAATAGTAGCAGGAACACAGCAACAGGAACACAAAAACAAAGTTCACAATTTTTGTAGGCGGGATACGCCCCCAAAACACACTTCTCACCGCTAAGTGAGACTTTAAGCACAACTACGGCAAACAAATGCGTGGAACTCAGTGGAGGTTTCTTGTTCGACATAAATATAAATAAACACGAGCAACAAACCCCCACTAAATCCAAAAAAACACAAAAGTCTTACCTGTAGTTGTGCGTCAAAAATTCACGACGCTGGCATACAGCGACGCGACAGGAGCAGCTAAAAAACACGTCCGAACAGGTGTGAGGTAAGCAAGCTACTTACCACACAGCCACTCCTGCGCCTATTAGTATTTATTAGTACATATATGTATATACATATAATATATAATGTACATAAATATATAGGAGAAAAGGTAAGTTCGAAAAGAACAATTCAAACTTTTGAGGGGATCCAAAAAGAGAGAAAAGATGATTTCTAATAAGGATTCATCATATTCATGAAAAACAACCAAAACAGGTAATAAGAATATAATAATAATAATAATAATAATAAACACCGTTCTAGACTAAATACGCGTGTCTATTAGAGTACATTATACTCTAATGGACACACGTGGCTTTGTTTACACTGTATTTCGGTTATAACGGTGTTTATTATTATTATCATTATTATTATTATTATTATCATTATTATTATTATCATTATCATTATCATTATTATTATTATTATTATCATTATTATTATTATTAAACACATCCGTTTCATTCTTATGTTATAGTTTCACTGCACACATGCATTTGCATACGCATTGATATACATTTTGTATTTTTCTTTTTCGTCTCTCTCACCAGTAATATTGTTGATATCATTGTCTTTCCCGTTCACAACTTCGTTTGTAAATTACCAGATTTTCCCTATTGCCCCATCTATGTTCTCTTATTGTGTCTTATTTTATTTTCATTTTATTTATTTTTTTATCTCCTATTACTTCATCTTATTAAACTTGTCTGATGTCCTTCAAAAGATCCTTTCACTGATGAGAATGACAATGTATAAATTAAATTTTAAATTTTATTTTTATTCTTAATTTTAATTGTTTAATTGTTTATTTTCAATTATAATTTTAATCATTATGATTTTTAATTTTTCTTAAATTTTTTGCATTGTTTTTCGAAACGTACGTATGCATTGAATCCAGTTTTATAATAAACCTATTTCTGTTTCAACATCTTCTCTCTATTTTTTTATACTTGTTTATGGTATATAACGAATCCCCTCAAATATATGTATATGAAATATATATATATATATATATATATATGCAGGCGTGGCTCTGTGATAAGAAGCTTGCTTCCCAACCGCATGGTTCCGGGTTCAGTCCCACTGCGTGGCACCTTCGGCAAGGGTCTTCTACTATAGTGTCGAGCCGACCAAAGCCTTGCGAGTGGATTTGGTAGACGGAAACTAGAAGAAGCCCGTCGTATATGAATATATTTTTGTGTGTTTATGCCTCCCCACCACCATCACTTGACAACCAATGCTGGTGTCTGTGTGTCCGTAACTAACGGTTCGGCAAAAGAGACCGCTAGTATACGTGCTCGGCTTTTGAAAGAATAAGTCTTGGGATCGATTTGCCCGAGTAAAAGGCGGTGCTCCAGCATGGCCGCAGTAACAAGTAAAAGAATAAAAGAGTACATATGTTTATGTGTGTGTTCGTGCGAGGTGGGGAGTGCACGCGCAGACACACCTACACACACGTTTGTGTATATGTATGTAAGTATATTTTTCAATAGTATTGTGGTTGTAAATAATAATAATAATAATAGCATAAATAATCGAAAATCATAAAAATAAATACTTTTTAAGGTTGTTAAAAAAGAAAATGCATCAGCTGTCGCCAGTTTGAATATAATTTTTTTAATAAATCAATTATTTGTCAAACTATATAAGTTCCCCGCTATTCATTTTATGATATTGAACAACTTAATACGCCTGATATCACCATGAACTCCATCAGAGTTGTATTTTTCGTGGCCTTTATGTCAATGCTTTTTACTGCAGCAGTTGCGGTAGACTGCAGTGGGGGTTGCCCAACTATAACAGACGGTTGCATTACCGTTGATGCGAGATGTTCAGATTGTTCAGCATGTGCCGTTCTACAGGGCGAAAGCTGTAATTCAAATACAGAAAGGTATGGAAAAATGTTTATTAACATGCATTTTATTTTATTGGTGAGAACGTTTACTGGTTTACTGATAATATTAGCGGACCTGTGTGTATTTGGACTAACTGTGTATAAATTCATGGAGGGCGATGGAATTGATATGATTGTACTAAGTGCCTAGATTGTGTAGTTGTTCTATGTTGATAAAGAAGAGAAAAAGTGATAGAAAGAGAGAAAAGGAATAGTAATAGTAGGGGGGAAGGAGGAGTGTCTGGTAAGGTTTGACTTGTTTTGATATTTATACGTACATATGTTGGGATGGGGAACGTAGGTCACTGTTTTGACCTTAGGTACAGCTGGCGTTTCCTTAACGAGTTCAGATGTTACAAGGCAAACGAAAACGTTTTGTTCTGATGTTGTCAGTTCGGAGCGTTTGTGATTAGACTGGAGATTTGGATTGCCTGATGTCCTTAAGCCTGGGTTTTGAACAGTGTTGTTCTCTTAGGGAGCAACAACATGGTTATACAATTTCATTTAGGAGCTGAGTTTTACCTTAACGTTACTATTTACTCTTTACTCTTTTACTTGTTTCAGTCATTTGACTGTGGCCATGCTGGAGCACCGCCTTTAGTCGTGCAAGTCGACCCCAGGACCTATTCTTTGTGAGCCTAGTACTTATTCTATCGGTCTCTTTTTGCCGAACCGCTAAGTTACGGGGACATAAACACACCCCCATTGGTTGTCAAGCGATGTTGGGGGGACAAACACAGACACACAAACATATACACACACACACACACACACACACATATACATACATATATATATATATATATATATATATATATATATACATATATACGACGGGCTTCTTTCAGTTTCCGTCTACCAAATCCACTCACTTGCCCAAGGTGCCACACTTGTGTGTGTGTGTACATATATATATATATATATATATATATATATATATATATATATAATCGAAATATGTAACAAAAAGAAAATAGAAACTACATGTGGAAATGTAGGGGGAAAGTAAGAAGATAAATAAGCGAAAATGCACATTGGAAATCAAAAAAGTAAAGGCTTTTTATGAAAAGATACGATAGATATATACAATAAGATGAACTGAGGTAGGAATAAAAGTAATAAAAGTCGTTATTGTGAATTGTTAAAGAGATTCAAAGGCATACTGGTTTCGTAAAATTTTTGTTCACTGCTTTGAATGCGCACCGATTACCGAACGGTGTCGGGTCTACTAGTCCCTGAGTAAAAAGATTATGTGTAAGGGAGGTAAGTAGTTCTGGACTTGGTGCAATTAAGGTAGATATAAATCTGTAATGTGAATGGTGTATGGGATGTATGGGGGTTAGTGGTATTAATTGAAAGGTTAGTAGTGTTGTGTATTATGTTATGTGTTCATATTGAGTTGTGGAAGATATTTACTGATGAAAGTTGCCTCTTTATTCATTCTTTGCTGTACTGAGGTGTTCTGTGAACATTGATAGAAGGGGAAAATTAGGAAATTAGGATTAAGGTTCCTAGCACACCTTTCTATGTGTCCACTAACCTGTATCTGTCTGTATTGTGGGTGGCGGATTTGTTCTTTGTGGAGAGTGTTTCTTCGACGGAGTGATTTTCCTGTTTGGCCAATATAATGATTACCAAACCCTAAGCATGCAATGGCATAGATTAGGTTTTCAGAAGCACAGGTGAAATTTGATTTAATCTTAAATATTTCACCTTGTTTAAAGTGGAACTGTGAACCCTCCAAAAGGTTAGGTCGACCACATTTTTTTTACTTTTGGTTCCGTTGCTAATGGATATAGTCTTGCACTGGTTAATATTTTTTTCATTGATTTCGGTTGCATTTTGCTTTTGATAATTTTGTGTGAGCCTAAAATTTTGTTCATTGTTTTATCACCTGTGAGAATGGATAGAATTTGGATGATGATGCTGAAGGTTTCATTGTTTCTAGGGTTGTGTGGAGATGTACGGGAGTATCTTTTAGTTCCGTGTAGTATTTCCGTTGACTTCCCTTAATGTTCGTATATCTATGTCCTTAGCTCGTTTAATGCCATCATTTATTAATGATATTGGGTAATGTCTTTTGATTAGTATTGATCTGAGTTCAAGGAGTCTTTGTTCACGAGTATCAGTATCCGAAACAGATTCTTTTCGCTAGATTATATGGTATGTTAATTTTTATGTGTTTGGGGTGGCAGGAGTTGAATAATAGGTATTGTTTAGAATCTGTGGGCTTATAGAAGATGTTTGTATGTATTTGAGTCTGTGTGTGTATACATTTTGAAATGTTTTAACTAAAGAAGTCTTATATAATGGATGTATTTCCTATTATATCCTATTATATATTACGTAGACATGAAATGTACGTATTAAATGATTCAAAATATCTATATTTGGGTTGACTTCGTACATACACCAACGCCGATCGTCAAATGATCGTGGGGGACAACCACAACCACAAATACACATACACATGCACACACACATAGACACACACATTCTCACACATACACTCATACACAGATATATATATATATATATATATATATATATATATATATATATATATATATATATATATATATATATATACACGACAGGCATCTTTCAGTTTCCATCTGCGAAATCCACTTACAAGTCTTTAGTCGGCCCTAGACTATAGTGGAAGATACTTGCCCAAGATACTACGCAGTGAGACTGAACTCGGAACCATGTAACTGGGAAGCAGTCTCTTAGCACACACCCTACATATGTATATTAATGTTTGTTTTTGTTATGCTAAAAGTGACATTACATTAAACTGAAGGATACATTTGTATTGCAAATACTTAATACATTTGGTGGAGTATAAACTTATTCTTTAACAAGAACAGCATTGAGAGTGACTTCGAAGTTTCAGCCAGCTAAGCCATCATTGGACTGATGGCTTAGCTAGATGAGACCTTGAAATTTGACACTGCCAATATTCTTGTTTTATGTTTCATGTTTTTAGGAGGTTAATTTTTTAAAGTTGCATTCCCTCGCTTTCGGTAAATATGTGATTATTTTTTGGTAGTTTTGACTTATTTGGTCCCTCTAAGCGTGAGGCATTACTATATAGTAATGCCCTTATATAAATTATATATATTTATGGAAAAAAAACGATGGGTTTTTTTCCTTATGGGATTTTTTCACGCTGACTACTTGATAAATTCTTATAAAGATTTTATCCTATATTATATTATAAATAATTAGAATATATTCAGTGCTGAATATTATTCTGTAAAAGCACGTGTTACCGAGATGCAACTGGATAAAGCCAGCCTCTTTCACGGATATATAAGGATGAACAGAAGTCATCGTACTTTGTTGGGTACATCGGGGTATGTTGATTTTTGTTTATTTTTTGTGTCTCGACCATACGTGCACTGATGAATAAAAGATGCAGCTTACTACATTGCTGTATTAATTATGAAACCAGTGGTTTGCCGTTAAGTTAAATGTTTTTAGGAGGTTAATTTTTGAAAGTTGCATACCCTCGCTTTCGGTAAATATGTGCTTATTTTTTGGTAGTTTTGACTTATTTAGTCCCTCTAAGCGTGAGGCATTACTATATAGTAATGCCCTTATATAAATTATATATATTTATGGAAAAAAACGATGGGGTTTTTTTCCTTATGGGGTTTTTTCACGCTGGCTACTTGATAAATTCTTATAAAGATTTTATCCTATATTATATATATATATATATATATATTGTGTGTGTGTGTGTGTGTGTGTGTGTGTGTCTGTGTGTGTGTGTGTGTGTGTGTGTGTGTGTGTGTGTGTAAGTATGTATGTATGCATGTATATTGTGACTGTACTTTTATACTACGTAAAATCAACAAATGTACACCAAAAGCCGCAAACAAAATACAAAAGATGCGTCGAAATTAATAGTTTGATGAACTTCGACTCTTTCTTCCATCGTGGGACATGAGTGAGGAATGTCCGTTGAGAGACCTAATAGCAGTAGCCTTAAAAGCTAGATTTTCCATAGGTCTATGGCATAAATCGAGCGAAAAAAAATCAGGAGTTCATACTCTCCTATGCTCTTATCAAACTACACCTCGACTTCCTAGACAACATTATTAATGAAACAGACGAAGTGGTCAATGATGACCTAGCATGTTCTGAAACCTACGAAGGATAGACAGACGGCATCAAAAAAGAAAGTAGCCACGAGCACCACCCGTCCTAAAAAAACAGTACTAGAAGCAACAACGGATGCAACGAAAACAGTCGAAACGCAACTATAGTGAAAAATGGAGACGGGCAAACAAGCGATGCAGCCAGGAAAAGTGATGCTCTCAAGCCTGAAACTAAAAGCAAAGACAAGAACAAGGACAAAAACTCGAAATGCAAAACAGAAAAACGAACAAACACAAGGACTGAAACTGATAGAGCCCAGGTTTTTGGTAAATTTTATTTAGATGGCACCTGCTGACATTAAGAATGGGGAACAAGCTGCAGTTTTATCCATCTCAAGCCTCATTGGAACAATAAACAGGGTAACTGACCAATAAACCCCAAAGTTTACAATTTACAATTGTCGACGTCACTAACCTTTATACTAATATACCTCGCACTTACGGCCTGAAAGTAATCAAACGCTGGATAGAAAAAACATAGAGGGAGGATAAGCGAACGCTTCAAAACGGACTTCGTTAACAAGGTCACATGCCTGGCACTAGAAGGGAACTCCTTTAGCTTTGATAATGGAATATATCGACAGACAAAGGACACGGCTATGGGGACAAAATTTGCACCTTCATATACCAACCTGGTCATGGGCTTCTTAGAAAAAACTATACGACGAAGTAGAGAATTCAAAATATATCATTGAAAAGTGGAAACGCTTCCTCGATGACAGCTTCAATTTGGGGGATAGATCAAATGATTATCTACAAATATCTAATAACATCCTCACCACTCTTCACCAATCTATCAAATTCACGACAGAGACCAATTATAATGACATACCAGTCATAGACATTCACATAAAAATACGCGACTCTGCAGTCACAACGGACATATTTTACAATAAAAACGGACACGCATCAATACTTGAACTTCTACTCTTGCTATCTTTCACACATCAAAAAGAACATTCCATACAGTATGGCAAGGCGTATCTGCACAATAATTGTTGATCCAAAAATACGAATAAAAACATCACGAAAATTCATGAAATGATCTTGGAGGACCATCGCTGAACAGTTGACGAATTTGTTGATATGATTGGTATTACCTGGAGCTCCTACCAACGAATTTTGAGTGAGGAATTGCGCATGAAAAGAGTTTCAGCAAAATTTGTGCCTCGCAGAAGATCAAAAGTAGTCACGACTGAATGCGTGTCGGGAACCGTAAGAACAGTTGGAAGTTGATCCGGACCTTTTTCAAGAACGACGACACCGGCCGGCAGACTGATACCTGAAGGTATCATCAAGTGGTTTCCCTCGTATTTAAGGTTCTTTTGTTTTCCCTAGAACCAATAGATACAATAAAAATTATAACCGACACACGATTAAAATTACTTATTCATGTCCCCCTAATATTAAGTCATATATCAAGAAGCAACAGACGACTCAAGCCCGCTCTTGATGCATATCACAGGTTTCTGCGAACTACGACAAAAGTTATATCAGAGCCGTGGAAGGTAAATTTAAAATCAGATATAACAACTATCTTTCGAATTTTAGACACCGTAATAAGAGACATTCGACGATCCTTTTGGCTGTAATCTGGAAATTAAAGACAAAGGGACCAGCTTCGACATCAAATGGAAAATCCTCTCTAAAACCAGATCTTAACGGTGTCAATGCTTAGTATATTCTGTTGGAAAATTACATCTCTTAAAAAACTTGAAGACCTCTAACGAATACATAAGTTCCAGGAATTTGTCCGCATTTTAAGAAATACATCTTGTCGGAATTTAAAAGTAGGCCACCGAACACCAAGTAAACCATAAATACCTTGTTTACATCGAATTATTGTAGCACTGATTATCTCTTGTGTTTTTCTTTCTTTGTTTTCTTCCATGTAGCTGTATTTAACAAGACTTGTAATTTTTATTATAAGATTATCTTTACTCTCTTAGCTGATCGAGTGCTTTTCTACTTGATAAAACATTACCACATAATACAACGTGACTGTGTAGGTGTAGGTGCAGGTGTGGCTGTGTGGTAAGAAGCTTGCTCCCCAGCCACATGGTTCCGGGTTCATTCCCACTGCGTGGCACCTTGGGTAAGTGTCTTCTACTATAGCCTTGGGCCGACCAAAGCTTTATGAGTGGATTGAGTAGACGGAAACTATGCATGTATGTATGTATGAAGATATTGGGTTTTTTCTTTCTAGTTTAAGCAGGGTGGGCTGATAGATAATGCTAAATATCTTCTTATTTCATTTCCGATCCTTAACAATTAGAGTCTTATTGTTAAAGACATTCATTTAGAAGTGGTCTGTATTTGCTTTGCTTGTTTGTTTTTCGTTTCGTTTTATATATATATATATATTTGGAAAAAAAATAATCTTTCAAATTTTTATTTCAGCTGCAAATCCGATCTTGTCTGTGTAGACGAGAACAATATATATTATGAAGGACCGGTACCAGAATGGGCCATGGAGTTTGTAGGGACCTGCAAGACACAGTAAGAATCTCAATTCCTTAAAAAAAAATTTCTACACATATTTCACTACAGCTGTTTCAGGTGCGGTTTTTATTTAATAGAAGTGTGACCGAATTTCGGTCGATAGAGTCAAAATGGCACTTTTTCATTGTTATAAAGATGATCAAAATGTTTAATTCTAACATACATTCACCTGAAGAAAACGGGGGCCTTGCATGATGTAACACTGCTATTCATAAAAAAAAAACGCATCTGTAGTGAACCACAATCCATCTTTTGTTATTTATTTACAACTCGAAACCTGCATTTCGCTTTGATCTGGAGTGTGTGTGTGTGTGTGTGTGTGTGTGAAGGTGCATGGTTCAGTGGTTAAGATGTTTCACTCGCGATTGCAAGATCGCGGGTTCGATTCCCAGACCGAGCGCTGTGCTGTGTTCTTGAGCAAAGCATTTCATTTCACGTTGCTCTGCGATCATTTCGACATCTGACATGTGGCACCCAGTTGCACCTGTACAGGTAATTTCAATTTGGAGTGAGCTTATGTCTACACAAACATTTGATCACTATAAACAAATCATCTGTGTGGTTGTTCGATAAGAAATTGTCGAACCCTCATACATTGTCTAACGACGTAGAGTCCATATGTGTGTGTGTGTGTGTGTGTGTGTGTGTGTGTGTGTGTGTGTATTGCTCTCTCTCTCTCTCTCTCTCTCTCTCTATATATATATATATATATATATATATATATATAGCAATATGTGTATTGCTATATATATATATATATATATATATATATATAGAGAGAGAGAGAGAGAGAGAGAGAGCAATGCAAAATATATATATATATACAGCCTTGCAAAATAATTTGTTTTGCTAAAATAACTTGAAACCTGGTTCGGAATATAGATGATAAATGTTTTTATTTTTCATTCCTTTTCGAAATTATCCCGAATTGTGGTGCAGAACTTTGGCTGCTTTTTCTTGCGGGTCAGATGTCCTATTATAGGCATCTCTGATGTGTATGAAATGTACACTGTATTTTAAATGAATAATATATTGTCTGTTGACTAATTTTTTTCTCGCTAGACCACCGCTAGTAAATTGAATTTCTAAATTTTGGGGCTACCCTAAGACTTATTAATATATATATATATATATATGGGGGGTGTATATGACGGGCTTCTTTCAGTTTCTACCTAATCCATTCACAAGACTTTGGAGGCTATGACAGAAGACACTTGCCCAAATTATTTCCATGTAGCGAGATTGAACTCGGGACCATGTGGTTAAGAAGCAAACTTCCTACCACTCAGCCAATTATAACTTCCATTCAAATGTTGCATTGGACTTGGTAATTCTGGTAATTTCCATTTCCTTTCCAGAATATGGACGCTGTAGGCTTTTAAGGGAGATCACCTCTCTTTGACAGATTTAGTCTTTTAATCGTGCTAGGATTGATTAATCAACACATCCATTACACTTGAGTAAGTCCGTGATTAAGGCCGGTTGCTTTACCGGCCGCTCGACTACAGTTCGGTAGTGAAGGAATATAAGATTATTGGTAGCAGGAAACAACAGCAAGTTTATTATCGAAACATTTTCTCAGACATTCCTTATTTTCCCCCGTCCTTTCTTGTATCCACACTCTTTCAATACGTCCTTGCTACGATTCAACAAAATTAAATGCATCACAAAAAAAAAAAAAATGACTATCGACACATCGCCATTAATATATGAAATATCAAAATAACATTTAGACAAATATTATTTTACTTTGGCACAAGGCCATCAATTTCAGGAGAGGTGATAAGTCTATTACATCGACCCCAGTACGTAACTGGTACTTAATTTATCGACCCCGAAAGGATGAAAGGCAAAGTCGTCCTCAGCGGAATTTGAACTCAAAACGTAACGGCAGACGAAATACCGCTAAGCATTTCGCCCGGCGTACTAACGTTTCTGCCAGCACGCCGCCTTAAAATATTTTCTACTCTAGGCACAAGGCCCGAAATTTGGTGTTGGTGGGGAGACAGTCGATTAGATCGGTCCTAGAACGCAACTGGTACTTAGTTTATCGACCCCGAAAGGATGAAAGCCAAAGTTGACCTTGGCAGAATTTGAACTCAGAATGTAAAGACGGACGAAATTTCGCTAAGCATTTTGTCCGGCGTGCTAAGGATTTTGCCAGCTCGCCGCCCTATACAGAATAAATATTGAAAATACTTTTGAAAATTAGAGGAATTAGAAGATGCATCTCTCACTCCCTCACAGTCTGTTTGTCTTCACTTGTCCCTCCAAGGGGCAGTACCGCTCACGTTAAGAAGTGCTGCTCTAAACAATTAAACATCGATGTCCAGATGTCACAGTTCTCACCAAAGATCAAATTCCTCATTTTTAATCAACTGACATTTGCGATTCCATCTCTTGTTTTTGTTTTTTGTTGTTTATTTTATCACCATCAATCCCTGGACATTTTTGTCTCGATTCTTACAGCTCTTTCACCAATTACCCGGTTTCCAAGCAACAGTCCCTCTGAATTAGTGGGGTGGGGTGGCAGTCAGTCGCTAGATGACTCATTTACAGCTGAGCAACGTGAAATGAACTGTGTTACTCAAGAGCACAACGCACGGCCCGGTCCGAGAATCGAACCACGATCTTGTGATTGTGACACTTAGCCACGTGCCCTCTTTAGTTATCCTTAATTAAGAATTGTTATTAATGTTAATGACCTTCTTGCAATTTTTATTAATTAAATATTCTTTTTGGTTTATTTCTAATATATTCTCTTTTCCATCGCTGTTACAGAGATGCTTCAATGACACCTGGAGTTGGGCAATCTGTTTCTACTGAAACTCCTGTTTCTGATTCTATTATGGAGATCGACTCATAAAAACAGAAAACCATGATTAAACATTAAATGAGATTTGAAATAGTCTATATTACGTGTTTTGTCTTATTTGTTTTTGCTTTTATTATTTGCAATATCTTAAATAGTATAAGTATTCTTGTCACGTTTATATCTTCAACCACTGCTTCTCAACCTAAGTGGAAAAGCTTCCTTGGATATGCTATGAATTCAAAAATGGTGCATAAAATGTCTATGTGGTGCAATGGGGAGTGCTGAACCATAGAGAGGCTGGGACATTTCTTACAAATAAAATATTCGTGTATATGACGCACTCCTTATTTAGTGTTAAATTTGTACAAAATTTGGATCTTTTTAGTTTGGCGGCCAATTTTTCGAAATTTCAAAGTTTATTGAAATTTTTTTAATTTGGTACATCAATGTAGTTTTCAAAGCTAATTATTGACTTATTACGAACATGAATTTCAAAGCAATGATTAGCATATAAAACCATATCATTACACAGAATATGAAATCAATTCGTGCAGGAATTGAAGAGATTGAAAATTGCCAGCCAAGCAGAAAAGATCCCAAAATTTCTTCCTTCATATTCAAACTTGATATCAGCTTTGCCTCATGCATAAGTCGCACCCAGCCTTTAATTTTATTTTTTACCGTTTAAAAATCTAGTATAAAATAGTACGACTTATATACAAGTAAACGCAGTATTCTGACGAGAATCAATACTTACATTTTAAACAAATTTTCAAAACAAAAATTATCGGAATTAAACTATAAAAACGTATTATTATGCTATCAGCAGGAAGAAAGCATAACTGACAATGAGCCAAAGTCCCATTATATAAACCTTCGTCTTCTTTTGTTGTTACTCTTTTACTTGTTTCAATCATTTGACTGCGGCCATGCTGGAGCACCGCCTTCAGTCGATCACATCGATCCCCAGGACTTATTCTTTGTAAGCCTAGTACTTATTCTATCAGTTTCTTTTGCCGAACCGCTCAGTTACCGGGACGTAAACACATCGGTTGTCAAGCGATGGTGGGGGAAACATATACACACAAACACACACACACATATGTATATATTACATGGAAAAATACGAGCATGAAAAGTAATATTCTTAAGATTATAAACATGGAAAAGTATAGGACAAGTTATTACACCTGGAAAAGTATAGAACAAGCTATTACTTCTAGTAAAGTAAAGAATAAGAAACTTTTTTACTTAAAATATTTTGGTAAAGAATGCCAGTTCTTCTAATTTATAACTCTTTACAGTTCTCATCTTTTAAATTTATTGTACAAAACTGTTCAGCTAATTTGTAAGTTTGTCTAATTAGTCACTTTTTGCTGTATTTAAGGCAGTAAATTAGCCAAATTCTACTTAAATAACTATAGTGTTATTTGCAAACCATAATAAAATAAGTTTTAATAATCAAATCTTAATTTTAGCTGCAATATTTTAAGTAAAAAGTTTCTTATTCTTTACTTTACAAGAAGTAATAGCTTGTCTTATACTTTTACAGGTGTAATAACTTGTCCTCTACTTTGTCAGGTTTATAATCTTTAGAATATGACTCTTCATGCTCGCATTTCTCCATGTAATCCATCATTTTTGCATTAATCCATAATTAATAATGCGTCAATTAATGATTTAAGATTTTACCTTATAAAATACTGAAAGATATTTTAATTTTTCCATGTACTTTTTCCAATTTTTCATGTTTAATTGAGATATATGTTGTGATTGAATTATTTGATATTTCCCATCCACACCAAATTAATGGCAGAGATTTTTACCATGTTGTTGGTTGCACCATGGCTCACCAGAATTTACAAGCAACAAGAGCCCCCAAAACCATCAGTTACCAGGCTCACCTCAAGTAACCTAATTTTGCAATATTAGGAGGTTACAGGAATTCATTCAACGAAAAACAATTTCCAATGATTCCGGGACTAGGGGATGGGGCCTCCACCTCATTTTTTCCGAACCAAAATAAGGAATTTGCAGCATATTAGGAGGTGAGGGTACATGATTCCACGCAAAAAATCATTTTTCTTTTTTTTTTTAGTGAAAATCGTGCGGGTGTTAATAAAGAAATTTACCATAATGTCATTGTTATTTAGCCTCAAATCAACTGTGATATTGCAAACCTATCATCAAAGGTACCTTCATACGTCTACGCAGAGGATATGAAGGCAATACTGGTTGAAGAAGAGAACTACAGAAAGTTGAAAGAGATGTGTGGAGGTAGCATTGACCCACCAGGAGTGGAGGTAGAATTCAAGGAGTCGCCACCAGTAGTGAATCTGAGAGATATTGAACCATTGATGAAGTTCTACTAAAAGAGAAAAATAATGATGTTATTTTGGGGAAAATAATGGTGATAAAGTAGGAAAAAGAACAATTGTAGATAGTACATATAATGGTTTAAATGGTACCGCATGAGAGTGGGGCCCGTGTGGTCATTTTCATTTTTTTCATTATTATATAATTTCATCCCATTTACATTCGTTTTATGTTTTTTTGTCCCCACTGTGGTCTTGTCTGTCCTTGTGGTGTCCGCATCTGTGCTTAGGGCTTTATGCCTAATAAAGAAATCGCTATTTCGTCTGTCTTTACGTTCTGAGTTCAAATTCCGCCGAGGTCGACTTTGCCTTTCATCCTTTCGAGGTCGATAAATTAAGTACCAGTTGCGTACTGGGTCGATCTAATCGACTGCCACCCCCCATCTCCAAAAATTTCAGGCCGTGTGCCTAAGGTAGAAAAAAAAAGAAAAGAAAAGGTGGATTATAAACTACTGTACAATGTGAAGTTCTTTTTTCATAATCTTTTTCCTAAGAAAAAGTACACGAAAAAGAGTACGAAGCAACAAAATGTTGAAAAACAGACATAAAAATCTACAAGTAAACGCAAATAAATTCTTCTCGATTCGCTCCAGTAGCAACCAAATCTTTGTTTACGTTGTTCCTTCTCGAAGGAGACATGCCTGGCTCATAAGGGCCGACTTCCCGGTTTCACTGGCGTATAGGCTCCCCACCTGGACTGGACGCCGGTCTGTCACAGGTGAGCTGCTAGATGCAGGAGGAAAGAAGGAGAGAAAGTTGTGCTGAAAGAGTCAGCAGAAGTTCGCCATTACCTTCTGCCAGAGCCGCGTGGAGCGCAGGTGTTTCGCTCATAAACACACAAATCGTCCGGTCTGAAATTCGAACCCACGATCTCGCGACCGCTGCTCTAACCACTAGACCATGCCTTCACAGACAAATCTTTATTCAAAACTAATTATAAAATTCATAGTTCTGTATAAACCTTGTCCCTCTCTATCACGATGCAGTCACCAAAAGGCAAAGTCTACATGAAATATTATCGTTAAAATATCGGCTAAATTTCCGAAATTACACTCTAATATTGGCTTTAACATAAGACAAAGCTCAGATCATGCGCAGGAGCGGCTAAGTGGTTAAGAAGTTCGCTTTGCAATCTCATAGTTCCGGGTTCAGTCCCATTGCACGGTGCCTTAAACAGACTAATAAATTCATTGTGAATGAATTTGGTAGACGAAAACTGTATGGAAGCCCGTTTTATGAATGTAGGCGTGCATGCATGTATATATGCATGTCTTTGTGTTCATGTTTGTCCTTACATCATAACTCAGCGGTTCAGCAAAAGAGACCGATTTAAAATAAAAATAACTCTTGTACGTACTAAATCGGTCTCATTTATTGGAGTTGATTTGTTCGACTAATCCCGCCAAGGCAGTGCCCCAGCATGACTGCAGTCCACTGACTGAAACAACTAAAAGATAACGGCAAAAAAAAAAAGAGATCAATAATGTTTATTTTTATTTATTATTATCATTATTTTTACACCTTTTCTTTTTTCATTCCACACTGACACGAGTTAGTCGAGATTTATTCTTTTCTTTTCTACTCTAGGCACGAGCCCCGCAATTTTGGGGGAGGGGGGGCCAGTCGATTAGATCGATCCCAGTACGCAACTGGTATTTAATTTATCGACCCTGAAAAGATGAAAGGCAAAGTCGATCTCGGTGGAATTTGAACTCAGAACGTAAAGACAGACAAAATACCTATTTCCTTACTGCCCACAAGGGGCTACACACAGAGGGGACAAACAAGGACAGACAAACGGATTAAGTCGATTACATCTACCCAGTGCGTAACTGGTACTTAATTTATCGACCCCGAAAGGATGAAAGGCAAAGTTGACCTCGGCGGAATTTGAACTCAGAACGTAACGGCAGACGAAATACTGCTAAGCATTTCGCCCGGCGTGCTAACGTTTCTGCCGGCTCACCGCCTTACGTAAGCTTAAATAATCTTTTCTACTCTAGGCACAAGGCCCGCAATTTTGGAGGAGGGGGCCAGTCGATTAGATGACACCAGTACACAACTGGTATTTAATTTATCGACCCCGAGAGGATGATAGAGTACTTTTTGGTTATCTCACCCTATTAAAAAATTGAGTTATCTCCCTTTTCCATTTTATGGAAAATTGCGATACTTTCAGTTATCTCCCCCAACTAAAATAATTCTCAATGAAACAAAAAAAAAAGTGAAAAAAATTAACAAACATTAAAACTAAAAAAAATTAAACATCTTATTGAAGCTGATGATATTTTTGTAACAAATCATACCATGCCTATTGAGGAGGCCAAGCGTCATTTTTGGGAAGGAGGCCAGCCGATTAGATCGATCTCAGTACACAGCTGGTATTTAATTTATCGACTCCGAAGGGATGAAAGGCAAAGTCGACCTCGGCAGAATTTGAACTCAGAAAGCAAAGACGGACGAAATACCGCTAAGCATCTTACCCGGCGCTCTAACGATTCTTTTCTACTCTAGGCACAAGGCCCGAAATTTTTCGGGGAACGGGGAGGGCAGTCGATTAGATCGACCTCAGTATGCAACTCTCTCCTACTCATCGTGTCCATTAGGCCATCACAGAAGTATTTAAGACTGGCTGTCCGAGGCAAGTTACACATCATTTCAAATACATTTTCTAGTTTAAAAACTCGCTTGGAAGTTTCTCAAGGGGAGCAACTTATGTATCGACAACAGATCTGTACAGGCCAAATATATATAATTCGCGCAAAGGGCGGTAAGCTGGCAGAATTGTTACCACGCCGAGCGAAATGCTTAGCGGTACTTCTTCTGTCGTTACGTTCTGAGTACAACTGACCAAACTCAAATTTAGCCCCAACACTCCATACCTGACTGGTATTTTATATTACCGATCCTGATAGGATGAAGTTAACCTCGGCGGGATTTGAACTCATAATATAGAGAGCAGGAAGAAATGCTAAGCACTTTAGCATATTAACGATTTTGTCAGCTCTTTACCTAATAATGCAAGGTAACAATATTTAACTGGTCTAGGCGGCGAGCTGGGCGCTACAACCAGATGCAATTTGAAGTCATACCCAAGATATATTAATTTAAAACTTTTTTTCTTTAATTTCTTTCAGTCATTTGACAGCAGCCATGCTGGAGCACCACCTTGGAGGATTTTAGTTGAACAAATTGACCCCCAAGACTTATTTTTTACGCTAATACTTATTATTCTCTCGGCCTCTTTGCTGAACCGCTAAGTTACAGGGACGTAAACACACCAACACTGGTTGCCAAGCGGTAATGGGGGGACAAATATATAGACACACACACAGGACGGGCTTCATTTGGTTTCCATCTACCAAACCCATCACAAGGCTTTGGTCAGCCTGAGGCTATAGTAGAAGACTTGCCCAAGGCACCACACAGTGGGACTGAACCTAGAACCATGTGGTTGGGAAGCAAGCTTCTTCCAACACAGTCACCCTTGCATTGTTAAAAATATAAAAATACGTATGGCTATGTGGTTCAGAAAATAACTTTACAATCGTGTAGTTACAGGCTCAATCCCACTGGACAGCACCTTGGTCTTCCATTATAGCCTCAGGAAAGCTTAGCTTATAACAAGGACACCACACTTGGTTAAATATTCAAATAAATCAATTTTTAACCCTAATCTATCAAATGGAACTTACTTTTCTAAGCTAAAATTTGAAAAGATGGAAAATTTTTAATCTTTAATCCAGTTGTGGACAAACTGACCCACAAAACTTTCTGAATGACATATCTAAAGAAAAATTACCTGGAAATGTTTTCAGTAGTACAACCTGCCTGATGAAGGGCCTGATCTCATACAGACCACTTCTTGAAAAAGTTAGCCTTGCCTGCTTTAACGAAACCAGAGATTTCCAACTAAAATAACAAACTATAAATTGAAAGAGTAAAGAAGAAAATGTTTGCTTTTCTCATGTTTTATTTCATAAAAGACATTGGTCAGTAGAGAAGGGCATGTTATTTCAACATGAACCGTAGTACAAACCAGTTAACTAGCAAATTTACCTTTGTATGTTTGTTGAAGAAAATAGTACAATTTCTCTATTTATGAAAATAAGTCGATATCAACATACAAGTCAAGAGAAATCAACATATACAATTAGTTATAAACAAGAGTGAATATGCTATCATTGACTGACAGATATCACACACTTAGATTATCAATTGCACTGCCTACATAGACATCATTTGGTGCACAGCTTTCACAATGCAATTGGCACTTATTCCGTATTTCTCCATTAACTCTGCCGATTTGCCACTTCGTGGAACTTCTAGAACACTCAGTTTCTTCACTATTACATTTGGATAACCAGACACAGCACTACAAACAGCTTCACCGAGACCACCTGATGTAAAAAGGAAAAAAAAAATGAACATTTACAATATGTACATTATTTACATTTGACGGATATTTGTCCTCATCTTGTTTTTAACACAACGTTTCGGCTGATATACCTTCCAGCTTTCATCAGGTGTCTTGGGGAAATTTTGAACCTAGGTTCTCATTCCTAAGGTACTTTTCGATGTTATTATTATTATTCAGGTCATTGCCTGGAATTGAACTCTTATCTTGGGGTTAGTAGCCCACTCTCTTAACCACTATTTACAATATGGCTGTTACAAATATCAATGTTACTCTTCTGAGTGAGAGGAAAGACTGTATGATGCATGTATACAAACAGCAATTCTACATGGGAGTGAACCATGGGTCCTGGATGCAAGGGACATGTGACACTAGAGAATGAAGCTAGTATGCTCAGCTGGATGTGTAATATAAGTGTACATGTTCAACGGAGTGCTTGTGTATTGTGAGAGAAATTAGGCATAAGAGGAATAAGATGCAGTGTGCAAAGAGAGAAGACTGCACTGGTTTGGTCATGTGATGCATGAACGCAGGAAACCCAGGAAGACATAGGACGAAGTACTGAAGGACATCCTCGGGACACTGAACCTTTCAGATGAGGTAATGAAGGATTGAGGTACCTGGTACCTTGCTGTTCTCAACAAGACCCATCCTACAGGGCAGAAAATTACACTTCCTCTAAAAAGTTTAGATTTTATTTCCCATGCACAAAAATTTATATAAAACGATCAAAAGTTTTTAACCATTTAGCTTTTAAATTACTGCCAAATGCAATGCTTATTTATCTTGCTTTATCCTGTAGCTTCAAGATTTCAATGATTGTGTTTTTAGAATAACATCATAGAATGAAATCAAAATCATAATTGAACCAAATTCGATGACTGGCACCTGTACCAGTGGAGCACTAACTGCACTGTCCGAGTGTGATCGTTGCCAGAGCAGCTGTCTGGCTTCCGTGCTAGTGGCACGTAAATAGCACCATTTGAGCGTGTTCGTTACCAGTGTTGCCTTACTGGCACGTTAGAAAACGTTCGAGCGAGGTCATTGCCAGTGCCGCTGGACTGGCTCCTGTGCAGGTGGCACATAAAAAACACCATTTTGAGCGTGGCCATTGCCAGTACCGCCTGACTGGCCTTCATGCCGGTGGCACGTAAAAGCACCCACTACACTGTTGGAGTGGTTGGCGTTAGGAAAGGCATCCAGCTGTAGAAACTTTGCCAGATCAGATTGGAGCCTGGTGCAGCAATCCGGTTCACCAGTCCTCAGTCAAATCATCCAACCCATGCTAGCATGGAAAGCGGACGTTAAACGATGATGATGATAATGATGACAACAAAAGTCTATCTTAACATAGCTAGAACCGCATTTCAATGACTGGCTCTTCACTTCAAAGTCAGGAAAAACTGTAGCCTCCAAGAATTATTGATACAGCATAAAACTCAGCTGAGTCCCATAATAGTATTGTACTCACATCTGGTTTGCTACATACACACAGACATCAAAGAATGCATCCAGAAAAGGTCCACCAGAGTGTTTGCCATGAAGTCCCTCAGACGTCCTCCAGGCCCCTAGTTCACAAGTGTGCTGTTTCCTGGCATTTCTACCACTCCTATAATGGCCTCTGCTCCTGAAATCTTGCGGTACTGGCAACAAGTAGAATATATCCAGTAGATTACGAGTAAATGCATTTAATATCCCTAAACTCTATGACATAACAAATGGAACTTCTTCCTTCATTCAGACCCAACAAATAAAAAAGAAAATTTACCTTCGGCATAATGGTCTTCAACAGTCAGAATCTTGCCATTTGTCTTCTTAGCACATTCATAAATGGTTTTACCATCAATAGGTTTCACAGTGAATGGATCAACGATGGTTATAGAAACGTTTTCGGATGCCAGTAGATCAGCTGCCCTGACAGCTTCAAGCAGGGTTACACACGCTCCGACAACGGTTACTTTGTCACCTGGGGCTTGACGAATAATCTGAAATGATTTAAATAATTCTATTCGAAATTACAGTTTCAATCATTACAAATTAAAACATTTTTTTAAACAAACTACGTGTGCCCCAGCATGGCCACAGCCTTAGAGCTGAAACATATAACAGAATACATTTAAACATAATTGGTTTACTTGACTGAAACAAGTAAAAGAGAGTATATATATATATATATATATATATATATATATATATATATATATAGTTCAAAAAAACAATAACAAAAAAACAAAAAAACAACAAAGTGAGGACGTGATATGGATAGTATTATTGGACGCTCAGGAAAGGAAAGACACGGACAGAAGTCACTGCCATTTACCATTACCAACAGGGTCACTACTACTACTACAACCAACAAAAAAATGTCACCACGTGGACTATTGACACCAGTAAGGAACAATTATGAACTCTTCATTTAATTTCATTTTTTTAAATATGTATTTTTGATAAGGTTCGTTTTTACAAGAACCGAAACATGTTAAAAATATCCCTGACAAAATTTTAAATTAAAATTCATTTTTTATATATTGGCGTTTTCAAACTTCTTTTTTATAAATATATACATATATACATATATATACATATATATACATATATATATATATATATATATATATATATATATATGTAATATAATTTTAATCTTCGGATTTTTTTAATATGCTAGACCACTGGTTTTAATTAATATCAATTTCTACCCTCACAGTTTCCATCTACCACCCAGGTCTATATCAGAGGACAGTTGCTCAAAGTCAATTAAAGCCTCAAAAAGTCCCCCCAGGGTGGAAACAGCCTAAGAGCAGAGGTTTCCCTTTTGACACTTAATTCCACAAAATTCGCCAAATGAACTCGCCTAAGGGGCATAACTCAGCCAAGCCTCAAGCGGTATTTTAGTATTAGCAAATTAACTGACTGCCACGGTTTTCTTCCTCCAGTTTGAAGTGGGAATATATGCCACCCGCCATTGAATCTGAAGGGGTTGCTCATGAAGCTTAACGTTTTATGGATGCCAAGTCCTTTAAATAAATAATATTTATCTCTCACCAAGTGGAGTACGTTTTCGTTGAATTTTCTATCATATATATATATATATATATATATATATATATATGATGAGCATCATCGTTTAACGTCCGCTTTCCATGCTAGCATGGGTTGGACGATTTGACTGGGGACTGGCAAACCAGATGGCTACACCAGACTCCAATCTGATTGGGCAGAGTTTCTACAGCTGGATGCCCTTCCCAACGCCAACCACTCCGAGAGTGTAGTGGATGCTTTTTACGTGCTACCAGCACGAGGGCCAGTCCGGCGGTACTGGTAACGGCCATGCTCAAAATGGTGTTTTTTTACATGCCACCTGCACAGGAGCCAGTCCAGCGGCACTGGCAACAGCCTCGCTCGAATGTTTTTTCACGTGCCCCCGGCACAAGTGCCAGTAAGGCGACGCTGGTAACAATCATGCTCGAATGGTGCTATTTACGTGCCACTGGCATGGAAGCCAGACAGCTGTTCTGGCAATGATCACGCTTGGATGGTGCTCTCAGCGCTCCACTGGCACAGGTGCCAGAGAGAGAGAGAGAGAAATTTAATATTTAGCAAAAGCAACTGAGTGACACTTAAGAGCCGAGAGTTGATGATAACAAAATTCTATCTTAACATAGCTAGAACCGCATTTCAATGACTGGCTCTTCACTTCAAAGTCAGGAAAAACTTTAGCCTCCAAGAATTATTGATACAGCATAAAACTCAGCTGAGTCCCATAATAGTATTGTACTCACATCTGGTTTGCTACATACACACAGACATCAAAGAATGCATCCAGAAAAGGTCCACCAGAGTGTTTGCCATGAAGTCCCTCAGACGTCCTCCAGGCCCCTAGTTCACAAGTGTGCTGTTTCCTGGCATTTCTACCACTACTATAATGGCCTCTGCTCCTGAAATCTGGTGGTACTGCATTAGCACTTATGAAAGATCTCAGCCCTTGAGTCATTCTGTTGCTTCTGCTGGATATTGATTTTTTACACACACATACACACACACACACACACACACACACACACACACACACAAAAGCAAACATAAAAAAAATTTCAGGCAATGCTCAATGATATGTTCTGTTTTGCCTTTTAGTAGCTTCACTGACTTCAGAGAGCCACCCTAATTAAAACAGGTTTATATTTGTCCTGATAGATTAAGAGTTCAGACGGTTTTCATCTGAATCTACATCTCTGGACGAAAATGTATCCTCTCTCTTGGTCAATTCAATAAACACCTTTCTTTCGAAATTGCTTGCTTTGCATCATTTAACGCACATGCATAAACACAGAACCCATCATCATCATTTAACGTCCACTTTCCATGCTAGCATGGGTTAGACGATTTGACTGGGGACTGGCAAAGCGGATGGTTACACCAGACTCCAATCTGATCTGGCAGAGTTTCTACAGCTGGATGCCCTTCCTAATGCCAACCACTCCGAGTGTGTAGTGGGTGCTTTTTACGTGCCACCGGCACAAGGGCCAGTCCGGCACAAGGGCCAGTCCGGCACAAGGGCCAGTCCGGCAGTACTGGCAACGGCCACGCTCAAATCGTGTTTTTTATGTGCCACCTGCACAGGAGTCAGTCCAATGTTTTGTTCACATGCCACTGGCACAAGTGCCAGTAAGGTGAAGCTGGTAACAATCATGCTCAAATGGTGCTTTTTACGTGCCACCAGCACGGGAACGAGACCACTGCTCTGGCAGTGATCCCGCTCGGATGGTGCTGTTAGCGCTCCACTAACACGGGTGCCAGTCATCAAATTTGGTTCAGTTTCGATCTCACTTGCCCCAACAAGTCTTTGCAAGCTGTTTAGTGTCCAATGAGGGAAGGTTGGCATGGGTTCCAGACTTTCAGAAACATATTCTCATGCTTAAAATTGCTGAAACACGGAATAAACTACCAACATTAATTGTTAGCAGTCAGAGTACTATGTTCTTCAAAACTACCGTTTTTCATGAAATTTACCTACACTGCACCTGATGCCCACCTTTCACCTTTTTTAATGACTCATTCACTGTTCATTTTCTATGTACCGTACATGCACTTTTGGTTACCTTTTCTCATAAGCTGTAGCGCATTTGAGCACTGTATACAATAAAGTTCATTGTTTTATCTGGGGGAAGGTGTGATTATACTAAGAACAAAAGCAGCCTTGAAGCAGGCCCGGAATAGAGAGGGGTATGTCATTAATGAGGTCACAAATGGCAATGGAAGAACAATGACAAACCTAACTGAATGACTGAGTCACCAAACAATTAAGAAATCAATTAGTTGATTGGTTAAATGGTTAACCAATTAATAAATAATACAAGTCAAATAAAACATGTTTATTAATGGCTTAATGTCCCTTGAGAGATATGACATATTAATAATTTGGAAGTGGAGAGGGCCTCAATTGAGATTTTAAATGGCACTGACCTTGGCTTGTCCAACATTAAACTGTTCATCGTTTTTATAGATGACAGGAACACTTGGTCGGCTGGTTCTAATAAAGCAAATTCCTTTTGTTCTTGCTGCCAATTCTATGGCACGTTCACAAGAGACAGCATCACTGGGATAAAAGACGGTGGAACCAGGAATACTACGAAACATTGCAATATCTTCAAGTGCCATCTGTGATGGACCATCTTCACCTGTTCAGAAGAGTGAAAAGGAAACGAAATTAAAGCATTTATATTAAATCTTGTGAACTAAATCTTAGTTGATTAGTTTACAACATCTGTCCCCATCAGTTTTCAAATGAATATTGGCGCTACGTAAAAGGCACCCTTGCTGATACCATGTAAAAAGCACCCACTACACTCTGCATAATGGTTGGCAATAGAAAAGGCATCCTACCATAGAAGACATGCCAAGGCAGACAACTGGAGCCTAGTGAAACTCTTCAGTTTACCAGCTTTTGTCAAACCGTCCAACTCATACCAGCATGGAAAATGGCCATTAAATGATGATGACAAATCCAACAAAAACTGGAGTATTCAATAAAATATTCAAATTTATAAAAGTCCAAATCACTACAAACATCGATAAATAATGAATTAATAACATCAATGTATCTCCCTACCATTCCAGTTTATTCTGCCCAATCTGCAAAAGATCAACATCTCAAAGACAACTATCTTCTTTATTGCTCTGTACATTGTCCAAATTATCCTATTTTGGACATACATATTTCCTTATGGCCAAACATGCTTTTCTAGGAAGACTGAAAATGAACAACACTGCTAGTATGATAGCGATGCTCATTTACAACCATTAAGTGATATCCAGATAAGGATACGAAGTCTTACACACATATTATGGGCTTCTTTCAGTTTCCATTTATTAATTCAACTCATATGGGCTTCTTCCAGTTTCTTATTTCTTTATTGCCCACAAGGGGCTAAACATAGAGGGGACAAACAAGGACAGACAAACGGATTAAGTCGATTATATCGACCCCAGTGCGTAATTGGTATTTATTTAATCGACCCCGAAAGGATGAAAGGCAAAGTCAACCCGGCATGCTAACGTTTCTGCCAGCTCGCCGCTTCTTCCAGTTTCTATTTACCAATTCCACCCATATGAGTATGGAAGAAAACACTTGCCCAAAGTGCCTCAAAGTGGAAGAAAGAGCCCCAATCAATACTGTTATGATATCCCTATCGATACAGTCACTGATACAGTAATAAAATGAAATCAGTCAGATAAAGGAATCTAGTCAGTCAAATAAACATGGACAAAAATAGGGACTTACCAATAGATATGCCAGCATGGGAACCACAGAAATTAGCATTAGTCTGAGAGATTGCTCCCATCCGGATTTGGTCAAAAGCTCTTGAAAGGAAGCAAGCGAATGTGCTAATGAAAGGAATTGCACGATTGCGACAGGCACATCCAATGCCGACACCCACAAGATTCTGTTCAGCAATGTAGCACTCAATAAATCTATCTGGGAAGGCTTTCTGCAAATAACAAAGAAAAAGACATTAAATTAATTGCTACAAAAACCAGGACAAGGAGGAACAAAGGGCAGCAAACGAAAAAGTTTAAGTATCTTGAGACTGTATTCTTTGGGTGATGGGAACCAGGAAGCTGGATTGGGTGCTAGAATTGCAGGTGCTGGAACAGTAATGCATTAGACCCAGAATTTGATCGTCAGGAGAGGAGGAGATGTTGGTAAAAAAAAAAAAAAAAAAAAAACCCAAACTTATTATCTTCAATTTAATTTTCATGCTTTTCCTCACCTATGGGTCAGGAATGTTGGATAATGACTAAAAGAGTACAATTCCAACGACAATCTATTTACAATCAAAATAATATTTCCCGTAGCCAGAGATATTCTTCTACAGAAGACTGAAAACGAACAAGTTTGCTCGTATGACAGCGATGCTCATTTATAGCCATCATGAGATGTCAACACAAGGGTACACTCACACACACACACAAAAGGCTTTTCTTCAGGTTTTGTCCACCAAATCCACTCACATGGCTTTGGTCAGCCCAGGGCTTCAGTAGAAGACATTTGCCTAAGGTGCCATACAGTGGGACTGAACCCAAAACTACATGGCTGAGAAACAGGTTTCCTAAGCACACACGGTAAAAACCCTTATATTTTGAAAACTACTTTCAAAGCCAAGACACATGACCAGCCTATGAAAAAATTTCAACCCTTACTTTCTCACAGGACAAGCCCCTGAACAGGAACCATATCAGACAGTTCCTGGGATGTAACTTTCGACTAACAACAACTTTGGTCAGTGATACAAGCCTGAGAAGAGCATTGGGTGTACCATATAGGAGATCCATATCACCTTTGCTCTGAACATGCTAGCAACGTTCTCTGATTTTAAGAGTGCTGAGGCCCACTCACCATAACCGAGTCAAACACACCTGTAAATACATTTTGAACCCACCTAAACCCTTTAGCATTTAACCCAGTGAAATTCAGCCCAAATATTCTACCCATTTTATGTTCCAACTGGGCTAGATCCAACCTCTCACACAGACCCTACAATGTCATTTTAGAAATAAAGAATCACATCATCAAAATTTCGAAGTTTCAAGATAATTCTTGATTCATTCAAAACAATGTGAATAAATAAGTATTGCATTTGACAAACTAAGGGTAAAGAGACCCTTTGGTCATAAATGTCCATGGGACTGCATCTAGAAAGTTCCCCTCCGAGGCACAAGTCCAGGCAAGGTTGTTTATAGAAGACTAACAGTTGCCCATGTATACCAGCCTCCCGTCTCCATGCCGTCAATGTTATCCAAGGGAAAGGCAAAGGGGCTGATACAGCTTTGGTACAAGTGAATCACAATGTATTTCAATAGCTGAGTCAACTGGAGCAACGTGAAAATAAAGTGTCTTGCTCAAGAACACAACATACAGCCTGGTCCAGGAATCGAACTCACAACCTCATGATTGTGAGAATGACACTTCCGTTGAGCCATGCACCCTTCACTTAACTAAGTAATCTGAACCTTAAAAGGTTAAACCTGAAAACCCAATAAAACATTGTACAAATAACAGGATAGATACAATTCATGCATCACCCCTAAATATATTTTGAAGCAGTTACTCGACTGCTACTTTACAATAAAGGGTCAAGGTACCTTGGACTTGAAATCCTTGAAAATATGTAAATACATAAGTAGCCAGGCGCAGGAGTGGCTGTGTGGTAAGTAACTTGCTTCCCAACTACATGATCCCAGGTTCAGTCCCACTGTGTGGCACCTTGAGCACGTGTCTTCTGCTATAGCCTAGGGCCGACCAAAGCCTTGTGAGTGGATTTGGTAGACGGAAACTGAAAGAAGCCCATCTCATGTGTGTGTGTGTTTGTGTGTCCGACAACCGATGCTGGTGTGTTTGTGTCCCCATAACTTAGCGGTTTGGCAAAAAAGACTGATGGAATAAGTACTGGGCTTAGAAAGAATACATTCTGCGGTCGATTTGCTCGACTATAAAGGTGGTGCTCAAGCATAGCCGCAGTCAATGTATATGTGTGTGTGTGTCTGTGTTCTCACAACATCGCTTGACAACCAATATTTGTTTGCTTACATAACCGTAATCTAGCGGTTCAGCAAAAGTGACCAATAGAATAAGTACTAGGCTTACAGAGATTAAGTCCTGGGATCGACTAAAGGTGGTGCTCCAGTATGGCCATAGTCAAATGACTGAAACAAATGAAAGAATAAAAGAACATGTTTTATTTTTGTTTGGATATTTACCATGAAAGTCTGGGAGAAAGTTGAGTTCTTTGTGTCTCCATCCATGGCCACCACATATTTGCAGCTTTTGCCTATCTTCACCAGTGCCGTACCATAAGCTGCTCGGGTGGCAACCTAGAAGAAAAGAGAAAGCAAAGAAAAGAGGTCAAGAAAATGAATGAAGTATTTCAACATTATCAACTTGGCATTATCATCATCATCATCATCGTTTAATGTCCGCTTTCCATGCTGGCATGGGTTGGACGATTTGACTGAGGACTGGCGAACCAGATGGCTACACCAGGCTCCAATCTGATTTGGCAGAGTTTCTACAGCTGGATGCCCTTCCTAACGCAAACCACTCCGAGAGTGTACTGAATGCTTTTACGTGCCACCGGCACGAAGGCCAGTCAGACAGTACTGGCAACGGGCACGCTCAAAATGGTGTTTTTTACATACCACATGCACAGGAATATGAATGGTTAATTGATATATGAATGGGTAATTGAAAACTGGTGCTTTACTGGTTGCAATGATAAGGTTGATCCAATCAACGGAACAACCTGCTCGTGAAATTAACGTGCAAGTAGCTGAGCACTCCACAGGTACGTGTACCCATAACGTAGTTCTCAAGGAGATTCAGCGTGATACAGAATGTGATAAGGCTGGTCTCTTTGAAATACCGTAAATCCTCGAGTATAGTCTGCCCTTGAGTATAATACGCAGGGGATTTTTAGGGGGCTGTACCTCTGAAAAACCTAAACCTTAGCTTAAGGTACCTCTGAAAAATAAGTACTAGGCTTACAAAGAATAAATCCTGGGTAGATTTGCTCAAATAAAAGGCGGTGCTCCAGCATGGCCGCAGTCAAATGACTGAAACAAATAAAAGAGTATCATGCCACCTGCACTAATAAGGTTGCTGTGCAGCTTGTAAATCTATGAAACCCGAGGAGAGGGGCTTTGAGGGTTAAGGTACAAGAGAAGTGGGTGTGAGGTAGAGCAGGTTCTTGTAGGGAAGCTACATAGGTTACTCACATTTAGGGGAAAGGGTTGACAAATGAGTAAATAGTAGCTGCAAAGAAATGAATGATGATGAAGCCAGCAGGTGGCACCTCAAGTTTAAGGGACATGTAGAAGGAGAGGAGACAGAAGTGGATGGGGTTTGCAAGAATTAAGGAGTGGACGTTTCCATTAAGCACAAACTTGAAGTACAGGGTTTCTAAATGAATAAAAAAAATTGATATCAATTATGAAAAACGAAAATTCAATGGTCTTACTTGTTGGCCTAATTCATATGCTGGAAGTTCAGACAGTTTGACCTGGGACAAGTCAGTCTCAGGAATAGTTTTCTCCGGAGACTTTATGGTCAGCTGATGAGGCCCAGGATTGTTCAGCAAATTCTTCAAATGTGTTAAAGCACCCTCACTATTCTTAGTCAATGGTTTACCGTGCCAGTTCTCCAGATCTTCAACACCTAATTAGGAAAACAGTAAATTAAAATAAAGCTACCCTTATTAATTAAAATGGAAAGATTAGGCTCACAGATTAGTAGCAATGTATAAATAACTTGTCATTTGTCCCCATTACGCTACTTGGAATTCATTGTACCCTGGTATAGGAGATTATTGTATAAGAT
Organism: Octopus bimaculoides; assembly: GCF_046866305.1. Classification (NCBI taxonomy): domain Eukaryota; kingdom Metazoa; phylum Mollusca; class Cephalopoda; order Octopoda; family Octopodidae; genus Octopus; species Octopus bimaculoides. The sequence goes on along the minus strand of NC_142931.1, from coordinate 138,912,842 downwards.
TAGCTTGAAGTACATAGACTTTTGTTCCATACTGGTAAGGGCTGGACAAGCCTCTACATACCATCCAATGTTTGTAAAACCCCTCCACAATGTTATTAATAATATCCTTTCTATTATAGGCACAAGGCCTAAAATTTGAGGAGAGGGGACTAGTCGATTACATCGACCCCAGTGATTCACTGAAACTTAATTTATTGACCCTAAAAGGATGAAAGGAAAAGTCAACCTCGCTGGAATTTAAACCCAGAACGTAGCAATGGGAGAAATACCACTAAGCGTTTCGTCCAGCATGCTAACGATTCTTATTTCTTTATTGCCCACAAGGGGCTACACAAAGAGAGGACAAACAAGGACAGACAAATGGGTTAAGTTGATTACATCGACCCCAGTGCATAACTTGTACTTAATTTATTGACCCCGAAAGGATGAAAGGCAAAGTCAACCTCAGCAGAATTTGAACTCAGATCGTAGTGGCAGACGAAATACCACTAAGCATTTCACCCAGCGTGCTAACGATTCTGCCAGCACGCCACCTTACAATTTGTAAATCCTTTCTACTACAGGTACAAGGCCTGAAATTTGAGGGGAGGGGTCTAATCAATTACATCGACCCCAGGATTCACTGGAACTTAATTCATCGACTCCAAAAGGATGAAAGGCAAAGTCGACCTTGCAGGAATTTGAACTCAGATCTTAGCCTTTTGTTCAGCGTGCCAACGATTCTGCCAGGTCGCCACCTTAAATGTCATTAGTAATATCATTGAATCTGTTATGAAGTACAACTTACCAGGAATGTATTTGCCCTTTAACGTCTTAGCAACTATGCAGGTCGGTTTACCCTCAACTAATGAAGCCTGGTGGAAAACCTTGCACAGGGAATCAACATCATGGCCATCAGTGATACAAGTATTCCAGCTGAAAAATATTAATATGTATTATGTTGGTAACGTAGAATATTGAGAAGAATTCGTTTTCGGTAAAAGAACAGTTATGTTTTATACATACCCAAATGCTTCACATCGTTTTTTATACACTTCTACATCATGCTGCAATGGTGTAGGATCACTCTGGCCCAATCGGTTGACATCCAGAATGGCAACTAAGTTATCCAGCTTGTAGTAGCTAGCAAATGCCATGGCTTCCCAAATAGAACCTTCTGCACTCTCACCATCTCCAATCAAACAGTAGACGCGATAACTACAAATAGAAAAATTTCAGAATATACCCAATGCATCTAATAATATTTTACATAGAATGAAAATTGAAGATTATTCAGAAATATTAAAAACTATAGACATAATGATAAACTAAATTTTTTCATTACAATAAAAAATTACATAGAAAATTACAGGAACAGGTGTGGTTAATAAGTCTGCTTCCCAATCACATGGTTTCAGGTTCAGTTCCAATGCATGACATCTTCGATAATTGTTTCCTTCACAGAGGCAATGACAGGAGACCAAGACCTTTGGGGACATGCTCTGATTGAGAAGACCCAGCAACTAAAGTGAGATTGCAGCCATGCATGTCCAGCCCAGTTAAGATATGATATGCTTGAGAAGACATGTTGAGTCGAGTAAAACCAATATCGTAGCTGTGACCAGTGACCCTTGTGACTGGCTCCCGTGCCAGTGGCACATAAAAAGCACCATCCGAACAAGATCGATGCCAGTACCCCAATTAGCTCCAGTGCTGGTGGCATGTAAAAAGTACCCACTACACTCAGAGTGATTGCCATTAGGAAGGGCATCCAGCTGTAGGAACATTGCCAGATCAAAAAATGGAGCCTGGTGCAGCCACTGGCTCCCCAAACCTGTGAAACCGTCCAACCCATGCCAGCATGAAAAACGGACATTAAACGATGATGATGATAATTACTTCCAGGCAACTGAAAGAAGCTCATCGTGTGTGTGTGTGTGTGTGTGTGTGTGTGTCTTGTCTGGACACTACTTGTAAATGACGACCATTTATTTCCAATATTCTGCAAAAACAGGTTTGGCATCAAAGGAATAACAGCTTACTTGGAAACAGACAAGGGTTGACAACAAGCAGGGGCATCCGGCCATATAAAATCTGTCTGACCCATCCAAACATAGAAAAATGGATATTATGATGAAGATAATGATAGTCATGTAATTAATTAGATCATTGTACAACCACGTGTTTCCAAATTCCATCTCACTGCAAAATTGCTTCTGTCAAATGATTCTTTACCAGTCTCAGACTGGCTATGGTCTTGTGAATGGAATAATGCAATTTGCTACACAAACTGTGCAAAAGCCAGGGTGTGTGTGTGTGTGTGCGCACGTGCATGCATGCACGTGTGTGTATGTAGAGAGAGAGAATTAAGAAGTCTAAAGCTGCAAACTAAAAAAATATTTCACTTTTCTATTTGGTTTGCAAGATTCTTTATGTGAATTCGTGTGTTGAAGCATATTTTGTTGAGTCTGGAGAGAGTCGTTCTCTTTTAGTGCCTTATTACTTAACACACACACTGGCTCAATTTCCACTCATTTACTTATTTATTTGTCTAAAATTTTCATTGTGCCTTGCAGACTATTGAAGAGGTTGCAAGACACAAGGGAAATTTTAGAAAAAATAAATAAGTAAATGAGTGGAAATCGAACCAGCGTGTGTGTTAAGTAATAACACACTAAAAGAGAATGACTCTCCCCAGACACAATAAAAAAAACTATACAAGGTGTCCACAAAGTTTGGGTACATGAGGATTAATACATACTTTAAGAAATTATTATTTCTTATATTTAATTGTTTATGTTACGATTTTATTTACTCCATGTACCCAGACTTTGTGGACACCCTGTATATACTTTGAGTAAATTATAGCCCTTTGCTCCTGGTTACTTCCTTTTACGCTTATGTCAACTGTCCTTCCAATGTCAATAAAATAATCACAGTGGTGGATTATCAACTTAAAAGAAAGAAAATAAGTACTGGGATCAATCCCTTCAACTAAAACCTTCTCTGTGGTGCCCCAGCATGGCCACAGTCTAATGACAGAAACAAGGAAAAGATGGAAAAAAAAAAATGAGGTTAAATAAAGACTGCTGTATAAAAAGTGAAAGAAGGACCATACTTACTCAGCCTTGTCAAAATATTTGCCAGTGTATGCCATTCCAGCAGCAATGCTCAAACCTTGTCCAAGAGAGCCTGTTCCAACATCAATGAAATTCAGACGCTACAACAGATAAAAAAGGAACAATTCTTAAAATCCATACAACCAAGTTTTTTGTTAAACAATATTCCTTCTGCTTAGGGCAGCGAGCTGACAGAATCGTTAGCACACCGGGCAAAATGTTTAGCAGTATTTCGTCTGCCGTTATGTTCTAAGTTCAAATTCCACCAAGGTCGACTTTGCCTTTCATCCGTTCACAGTTTTCTCACCATCCCTTGTCTCTCAATTATATACACTATTAAACAATACATTAACTTTAATATCAAGATTATTGTTCTAGAAAAAGTTTATGAAGCAAAAAAGAAAAAAATTAGAACTCTTGTACATAAGATTATGATGAATATATTTTGCAATTCTAACTGTCTCTTTGTCACTCTCGCTTTACATCCTCTGACTCCAGTTTCCCTCCTCAAATGCCCCTATCCCTCTCATAATTCCTTTTCTTGTAAGTTACTTGGTTACCCTGGCAGTGCTGGTGCCACGTTAAAAGCATCCAGTCCACACTGCAATGTGGTTGGCATTTGGAAGAGCATCCAGCTGTAAAAATAATGCCAAAACTAACCTCGCCTCTGCTAGTGCCATGTAAAAAGCACAGAGTCCACTCAGCAGGGTGGTTGGTGTTAGGAAGAGCATTCAGCTGTAAAATCCCTGCCAAAACAGACACAGTAGCCTGGGGTAGTTTTTCTACCTGGCTAGCTCCTGTCAACCGTCCTACCCATGCATGCATGGAAAATGGACATTCAGTGATGATGATGATGAACACTGCTGCAGACAAAGTACAGACAAACCAACCAAACAGTAAGAATTTCTCTCTAGAACCTTTCCTCTTTGTCGTGACAGTGGACAACATCTTAGGGCTGGACCCCAGCCAAAACAAAACAGAAGTGATTTCATATATGCTGATAATCTGGCTTCAGCTACAGCTGATCAGCTCTACATACATCATTAGGCTACATCTTGGACCCCCATCAGAGGTTTTGCTTATAAACATGTAAAAAAGTTTTAACTTACCGGTGTGGGATGGCCTTCCAGATCACTTGTAATTTTACGCAAATTCAACAAGTCCTCCGTAGGGAAAAGTCCAGCCTCTGCCCAAGCAGCATACAAAATGGGAGCGGCATGACCCTGATAATAATTTTATAAGCACACTTAATACAAGCAACGACTGATCATTTTTTGTTTTATTCTTTTTTTCTGTTTAATTTAAACGTTTTTTAATTATAAATTGAAATAAACCCCATCTTTGCCCAAATCATCTAATCAAATCATCTTCCCATCATTGGAAGCTTTCTAAATAACCTGTTTTCCAGTCTCTTGGGTACAACTCAGAACTACATGGGTCCACTTGTCTGTGAACCTTGCAAAATGTGGTACCAGCCCAGTAGAATTGGTGCTTCTGGTATTCTGCAATTATGTTCACTTCATTCCGTTCTCAAAGTACCTCATTTTGAATATGTCGTCATACTCTCGCTTTTACTTGTTTCAGTCATTTGACTGCGGCCATGCTGGAGCACCATCTTTAGTCGGGCAAATCGACCCCAGGACTTATTCTTTGGAAGCCTAGTCCTTATTCTATCGGTCTCTTTTTGCCGAACTGCTAATTTACGGGGACATAAACACACCAACATCGGTTGTCAAGCGATGGTGGGGGGACAAACACAGACACACAAACATATACATATATACGACGGGCTTCTTTCATTTTCGTCTACCAAATCCACTCAAGGCTTTGGTCAGCCCGAGGCTAAAGTAGAAGGCACTTGCCCAAGGTGCCACGCAGTTGGACTGAACCAGGAACCATGTGGTTGGTAAGCAAGCTACTTACCACACAGCCACTCAAGCGCCTATGGATATTCTTATCATAAATCTTTCCATAGCCCCTTGCATCATAACCAACTGATGCTCCTCTTTTTTCGTAGTAGCTCGAGTCTCACTTGTGTATAAGAGGAGAAATAATTCTTTAAAAATCCATTTCATCTTCAACAATTTCATGATTCATATTTCTAATACGATGCATCGTCTTGTTTCAATTTTGAAAATAAAGAAATTATATAAACTCATCAAAGCTAATCCAGCTTCCCTCAATAATTCAGTTGATATTTTGGAACATCTTAATGGAAGATTCTTTTCTAAAACTATGGTGGAGCATTTTAATGAGTGGTCTTTGGTATCAAAGAACACCAGGTAGGCATGGATAAACAAATTGTCTGAAATGTTTTACACAAAAAAGCTTTGAATACGGCTCGTTAGAACTAATTAACACTGCACTTTTTAGAAAAATCATGGAAGAAAAACATACTCAGTGGCAGTCAGTCACAAGATTTAATTATTGTGCCATCCTTTATATAAAAGTTATCACCATAGATTTTCCGATATTAACCTCAGCATCATTAATTACTACCACATTTGCACACTTGTCTGGGGTAGAGGAGTCTTTCCTAGCACAGCACCTAACCGTTTGTTGCGATCCTTTGACACCACATAAAAAACACCCAGGCTGGTACTGCATAAACAGCATCCTTGGCATTAGGAAGGGCATCCGGTAGTAAAAACCATGCCAAAAACAAACAATAGAACCAGGTGCAGTTCCTGACATGCCAGCTCTTGTCAAACTCTCCAACCCAAACCAGCAAGGAAAGCAGACTGGTTTGAATAGAAGAGAGTCTTGTAGCATGTTAGCAAACCCTCTACAATGTTGTCAATTTAAATGCTACATTTTATAATTAATCAGAAGTATCCATACATTGACAATTATTTGGCTTCAGGGTATTAGAAATGATTGTGTTCAGTGAAATTGTCCCACTTATGATAAATCAAGTAATTAATTAAAATTTTAAAAAATACAACAAAAAAAAAAAAGTTAAATTTTTAATTACTTTTGAGAGGATAAATCTGTCGTTTGAAGCTCCTCGTGGATTCTTGATGTCATACTTCATAGTATGGAAGAACAAAACGGACATAATTTCTGCTGCTGAACTGCATGATGAAGGATGGCTAAAAAAAAAAATGTAAAAAAATAAAAACATTCTTAAACCTTGTGGTACAAAAACAAAACAAAAAAGATGGGTAAAACAGAGATAGTGAATATATAGGAAACGATTTTGGTTGGAGATCACCCCTACCCCTCTTCAACTGGTGATTCATCAACCCTGAAAGGATAAAAAGCAAAGTTGACCTCGGTGGAATTTGAACTCAGAACATAAAGACAGACATAAATAAAGCTGCTAAGCATTGTGCATGGCATGCTAATGGTTCCGCCAACTCAGTGCCTTAATTCTTTGCATTAATGTTATTCAACAGGATGTGTAACTCAAAAGATCAGGGAGTCTTCTCCAGGTGGAGCCAGTTTTAAAGAGGTCACAGCTTTCGTTCTACGGACATTTGGTTAGAATCTCACAGGAAAGAATCATAAAATGGCTTCACCAATCTAAGTGAATCAGCAGGAAACCTAAGAGTAGGCCAAGAACAAGAAGGGTTGGTTAATATGCATAGTCTTAGGTGGACATGTTTGTGAATCCAACCAGCATGTTTAATGATGGCTGATTTTGATAGGACCCTATGGAGGAGGTACCTAATGACCCTACCCCCAAGTTCCTCCCAGGAATAGTGAGTGGAGAAAATGGACAGACAGACAGACAGAGACTGTCAAACAGAGACAGACAGACAGACAGTCAAACAGACAAACAGTCAGTCAGACAGACAGATAGATAACCCACACTAATATGGAAGGAAAAGAGAAATATAAGTTCATAGGCGTGGCTATGTGGTAAGAAGCTTGTTTCCCAATCACATGGTTTTGGGTTCAGTCCCACTCCATGGCACCTTGGGCCAACCGAAGCCTTGTGAGTGGATTTGATGGATGGAATCTGAAAGAAGCCCATGTGTGTGTGTGTGTGTGTGTGTGTGAGTGAGTGAGAGAGACAGTATGTGTAAGTGTGAGAGAGTGAGTGAGAGATAGAGTGTGTGTGTGTGTGTTCACCCCCACCCCCACCCACTTAACCAGTGTTGGTTTGTTGACATCCTGGTAACTTAGCAGTTCAGCAAAAGGGACTAATAGAATAAATACCAGGCTTTTAAAAAAATGGTATATGTTTGGTGGGGGGGTTCAATCTGTTCAACTAAAAACCGTTTGAGGTGATGCTCCAACATGGCCGTAGTCAAATGACTGAAACAAGTAAAAGGTAAAAAATATGGAACGCAAGAAGCACCAGTTTTAATTAATGGCTGAATTAAAAATACAAAACAAAAAAAAAGGAAAAAATGAAAAACAATGCAAAAATTGTAACATTAAAGTGTTTCAAATATAAAAACATGGTAAACAATTACATTCAACAAATGAGAAATGATAAGACTAATTAGAACAGCCTCATTCATTAAGCCACCATTCACAACTTAATTGCATTTTACAAAATGTCCCACTGAATGTTTTTTTTCTCCAAAAAAGTACAATAAATGACGTAATTACTGAATACCTCACAAGGTCATATAAACACTTTTTTTTTCTATTGCAGTACCATGTTCAGCCAAGTTAAATACCATGATAGGTCTGTTTGGTTTGGCTTTGTCTTTTTTCTTTTGCATTAGATAACCAAAGGCATGTACAGCAGTGCAGTGAAAATGTCTTCAACACCAAGAATTTATTTTATTACACATCCACACACACACACACACACACACACACACACACAAAAGAAAAAATGCAGGCAAATGATTGTGTGGGAGTGGCTATGTGGTAAGTAGCTTGCTTACAAACCACAGAGTTCCGGGTTCGTTCCCACTGCATGGCACCTTGGGCAAGTGACTTCTACTATAGCCTCAGGCCGACCAAAGCCTCTTGAGTGGATTTGGTAAATGGAAACTGAAAGAAGCCTGTCGAATATATGTATATGTATATATGTATATATATACTTCATTTATATATATATATATATATATATATATATGTGTGTGTGTATGTTTGTGTGTCTGTGTTTGTCCTCCCACCATCGCTTGAAAACCGATGCTGGTTGTTAAGCATCCCGTACCTTAGTTAGGCATCGGAGTGGCTGTGTGGTAAGAAGCTTGCTTCCCAACCACATGCTTCCAGGTTCAGTCCCACTGTGTGTGTAGCACCTTGGGTAAGTATTTTTCTACTATAATAACCTTGGGCTGACCAAAGCCTTGTGAGTGGATTTGGTAGACAGAAACTGAAAGAAGCCTGTCATGTATATATATGCATGTATGTGCAAGTGGCACATAAAAAGCACCCACTACACTCTCAGTGGTTGGCATTAGGAAGGGCATCCAGCTGTAGAAACTCTGCCAGATCAGATTGGAGTCTGGTGTAGCCATCCGGTTCGCCAGTCCCCAGACAAATCATCCAACCCATGCTCGCATGGAAAGTGGACGTTAAACGATGATGATGATGATATTTGTGTGTCTGTGTTTGTCTCCCAGCACACATACATACAATCGCTTGACAGCCGATGTTAGTGCGTTTACAACCCCCGTAACTTAGCAGTTCAGCAAAAAGAGACCGACAGAATAAGTACTAGCCTTACAAAAGAACAAGTCCTGGGGTTGATTTGTTCGACTAAAGGCGGTGCTCCAGCATGGCTGCAGTCAAACGACTGAAGCGAGTAAAATAAAAGAATGTATACTGATGACACTTCCACCCCCATATTCTCTCTTAACGAACAAACAAATCCAGATAAACATCTCCCAGTTGTACAAACAAGAATGACAAACACAAAAACGATTATCAATTACTGACCTAAAAAAAAAACATTACATAAAATAGCTGTGACCTACAGACACATGACTAAGGAAAAATTGCTGGTCATTTTCACATGTCTGAAACACCAATACAACCTTCCCTTACAAGTACAACTTGGTAGCATGGCCCCATGATTTTGCTCATTGTTTGATCCTCTAGTATTCAAATTTTTCTATCAAATCTAATGCATTTTTATTACCTCCGCCTTTGTTAAGTCAAGTTCGTTTGTTTGTTTGTTTGTTCGTGGACAAGGTATCTCAAGAACCGCTAGATGGATTCGGATGAAACTTTCAGGGATATTTGGCCTCCTGACTGGCACAAACTGATTAGATTTTGGGATCGATCAGGTACCGGACATGGATTCTGGATTATTTTCCGGTTTTTTTAATTTAATCTTTGAGAGCAGTCAGGTTCATTTTTAGTAATCTCGCTTGTGAGAACACTCGAGTTTATTTCAGATATTCTCGTTTTAAAAATCATTTCTAGCTAATCATTGAGAGGACGTTGGTGATGCCTTGACAGAGGTTTGCGCTGGCAGTCAATAAGTTTCATCCAAATCCATCCAGCAGTTCTTGAGATATCTCTGTCCATGGACAAAGAAACAAACAAACATTACTGAAAACAATACCTCCGCTTTCGCTAAGATGGAGGTAATAAATAAGTATTACATTTGACAGGGTTATCTGAATGCTAAAGAGGTTCAGTTTCCGTCTACTAAATCCACTCACAGGCTTTGGTCAGCCTAAGGCTATAGCAGAAGAGGTGCCACACAGTGGGACTGAATCCAGAACTATGTGGTTGGGAAGCAAGCTTCTTACCACACAACCACAATGGGCTTCTTTCAGTTTCCATCCACCAAATCCACTGACAAAGCTTTGGTCAGCTTGATGCTATAGAAGATTACATTCGCTCAAAGTACCACAACAGTGGAACTGAACTCAAGACCACATGGTTGGGAAGCAACCTTCTCAAAACCATACAGCCACACATTAATGTGTATAATTTTCTCCCCTACTTCAACCCCACCCCAAGAAATACACCCTCCTCCATACTTGAAAAATGAGCTTTCCCCTGCTAACATCAAGACTTCTCTCATTACCTCCCCTCACACTACTACACCTGCATTATGTAAATGTCTTCATTTGCATAAGAGCATTCCTTTAGGTTATGTTTATACATACATTTGTTTATGCATGTATGTATATATAGATGTTTGTACACAGATTTGCTTATACTCAAAGGTGTGTAGTTTATGCTTGTACTAAGCCAGAAGTGGGTACACCCTCTACTAATATCAATTTAAAGCTTACCTCAATTTCATTTGTAAATATAATATACAGGCTGGCCCGAAAGTAGGTTTACAGTTATTCAATTATCTTTGTTGCATTCATATATTAATAGTTTAGATCTTAATTATAAAAAAAATATGAAACTATTATTCTATGTTAATTTAGTTAATTTTGTCAAGCTTTCTTTTCAGTTTGTAAGATAGAAATTTAAATGTAATTAAATGTTTTAAAAGAAATTTTAAGTGCCTGCATGATAACTGTAAACCTACTTTTGGGCCACCCTGTATATATGTGTGTGTGTGTGTATATATATATATATATATATATACAAAGCTGTGTAAGGGAGTGCCACTCCCTAACAGTGGAGGGAACCTGTGGAAGAGGTAGACCCAGGAAGACATGGGATGAGGTGGTGAAGCATGACTTTTGAATACTGGGCCTCACAGAGGCAATGGTAGGAGACTAGGACCTTTAGAGATATGCTGTGATTGAGAAGACCCAGCAACTTGTTTCAAAATCATCGGAGTGTGGCCAAGCTGGGGCTGTGATTTGAAGGGTTTTTAGTTAAACAGATCGACCCCACTACATTTTTTTAGTCTGGTGCTTATTCTATCAATGTCTTGCTGAACCACAAAGTCACAGGGACAAACACACACACACATACATACATACATATTTCTTTTATTCTTTAAATTGTTTCAATCATTTGGCTGTGGCCATGCTGGAGTACCATGGCTGTGTGGTAAGAAGCTTGCTTCCCAACCACATGGTTCCAGGTTCAGTCCCACTGCATGACACCTTGGGAAAGTGTCTTCTACTATAGCTTCATGCTGACCAAAGCCTTGTGAATGGATTTGGTAGATGGAAACTGAAAGAAGCCCATCATATATATGTGTGTGTCTTTGTCTCCTTCACCATTGCTTGACAATCGATACTGGTGTGTTTATTCCCCCATAACTTAGACGTTCGGCAAAAGAGACCAATAGAATAAGTAATAGGCTTACAAAGAATAAGTCCTGGGGTTGATTTCTATGATTAAAAACCTTTTAAGGCAGTGCTCCAACATGGTCGCAGTCAAATGATTGAAACAAATAAAAGAAGACACACACAGCCACACATCAGGCTTCCACATAGTTTCTTATTTCTTTATTGCCCATAAGGGGCTAAACATAGAGGGGACAAACAAGGACAGACAAAGGGATTAAGTCGATTACATCGACCCCAGGGCATAACTGGTACTTAATTTATCGACCCCGAAAGGATGAAAGGCAAAGTCGACCTCGGCGGAATTTGAACTCAGAACATAACGGCAGACGAAACACTGCTAAGCATTTCGCCTGGCGGGGTAACGTTTCTGCCAGCTCGCCGCCTAGGCTTCAACATAGTTTCTGTCTATCACATTCACTCATAAAGCATTGGTTGGCCTATTGCTACAGAAGAAGCCACTGTCTGAAAGTGTCAAAGAATCTGACTGCAGGTCATTTCCCATTCTGCTTCCACCCCTGTACCAGACAATTTCACCCCCATGCCACTCTCAGACTTCCTTGTCTGAAGAGGAAGTCTAGTACTTTTCCATAGAATCAGATTTTTATTTTAAGATTTCAAAAAACAAAAATGTTTTTTTAATTAAAAAAAAAAAAAATTATTGTCTTCCAAAAAACCACCAGCTCCAAAAAAGCCTCACGATAGTAAAGGAGAATGGGCACTAGCCAACCTAAAGGTTGGGGTGAGCTACACCTGCCTACCTTGGTTGCTATGGCATTGAGGTAGATCCAGCCACTCCCATGAACGGGGACAAAAATCCGGATTTAAAACACTGGATGATGATGATGATGACGACGAAAATAAGATGACCCACTTTTACTCTGAATAGTCATAAGAAACCAGGTCAAGGTTCAAATATTAAAAGAAGATAAAAAAAAAGAAAAGAAAATAGTAATCCAATGATAAGATTTGATCACATGATTACTCTGCACCGATTCATTAGAAATACTTCACACAGTTGAGAATAGATTCAGAGGTGGCTGTATGGTTAAGAAGCGCATTTTGCAACCATGTGGTTTCAGGTTCAGTCCTAGGGCACAGTACTTAGGACAATTGTCTTCTACTATAGCCACGGGTTAACCAATGCCTTACGAGTGAATTTGGTAGACAAAATTACATAGAAGCAAACTGTGTGTGCATGAAGGCGCATAGCTCAGTGGTTAGAGCATTGGGCTCACAATCATGAGGTAGTGAGTTCAATTCCCGGGCCAGGATTTGTGCGTGTTCTTGAGTAAGACTATTTCACTTTGTTCCCTTTCACATGACTTGTGATGTCACTGGGACCAAGCTGTATTGGCCTTTGCCTTTTGGATAACATCAGTGGCATGGAGTGGGAAGACTGGTAAACACGGGCAACTGCTGGTCTTCCATAAACAACCATGTCCAGACCTATGCCTTGGAGGGGAACTTTCTAGGTGCATCCCATGGTCATTCATGACCAAAGGGGGACTTTACCCATTATATATGTATTCCCTAATTCTATCCCTCTGCCTCTCTCCAAGTGACTGGTGTTCGGCCAAGCCTGACCTTTCTTTCTTCGTTCGACTACCATCCGTGCAACATCTGTATTCCCCCCTATGCCTGTCATCTTTTATGTGCCTGTCGTAAGGCCTCAATTCCACACATGTCAGTTTAATTTAATTCGTCCTTAGTCGAAAGACACCTGTTGTTATGTCCTGTTATTTGTATTTGTGTACCATTTCTCTGTGTTTTTTTCCGTCCTTGTTTTCGTACACATTCGCTGCTTTCTTCCAAGGAATCTAGTGCGCTTAGCTTAGTTTTTCCTTGGGGTTGGCCAGATTGGAGCAATCTCGAGTATAACCAGCCAAAATTACAAAGATAACCAGGAACTTGACTGAAGAAAGAAAACTCCGAATGACCCATCTTTTTTTTTTTTTTATTGTCTGTCTGGATGTTTTGTTGTCCCTTTTTTGCATCCTCTGTCTGGGTGGTTTGCATTCTTGTCCCATTTTTGGTATTCCTTTTCATATATATATATATATATACTCTTTTACTTGTTTCAGTCATTTGACTGTGGCCATGCTGGAGCACCACCTTTAGTCGAGCAAGTAGACCCCAGGATTTATTCTTTGTAAGCCTAGTACTTATTTTATCGGTCTTTTTTGCCGAACCGCTAAGTTACGGGGACATAAACACTCCACCATCGGTTGTCAAGCGATGTTGGGGGGACAAAGAGACACACAAACATATATACACACACATACATACATATATATACATATATACAATGAGCTTCTTTCAGTTTCCATCTACCAAATCCACTCACAAGGCTTTGGTTGGCCCGAGGCTGCAGTAGAAGACACTTGCCCAAGGTGCCACGCAGTGGGACTGAACTCAGAACCATGTGGTTGGTAAGCAAGCTACTCACCACACAGCCACTCCTACACACACACACACACACACACATTTTGATGTTCACTTTTCCATGCTAGCATATATATATGTCTATGTGTTTGTCTACACCAGTGGTTCCCAAACATTTTCGGGCTGCTGCCCCTTTGGCACCCAGGCCACACTGCCGGCACCACACCACAAACACAGACCACTTTCTGCAACAAATTCAAAACGACTGCATTTCACAAATAAACCTTCACCTCATTAACCCATTATTTTGCTGCTTCTAACATCCATCACCCACTTTTGCCCCCCCCCCATTATCGATCCCCACTTTTCTTCAGCACCCACTCTGGATCTTTCCACCACCCACCCCCACTGCACCCCAGGGGGGAGAGGGGCAGTACTGCCCACTTTGGGAACCACTGGTTTACACCACTGCTTGACATATACTGTTGGTTTGTTTACATTCCCATGACTTAGCAGTTTGAAAAAAAGAGACAAATACAATAAGTACCCGACTTAAAAAAGAGAAATCAGTACTTGTTATTAATATGTTTGACTAAAATCCTTCAAGGCAATACCCCAGCATGGCCACAGTCCAATGACCAAAACAAGTTGTTGTTGGCTACCGTCGATTATGACGTCGAGGGTTCCAGTTGATCCAATCAATGGAACAGCCTGCTCGTGAAATTAACGTGCAAGTGGCTGAGCACTCCACAGACTCGTGTACCCTTAACGTAGTTCTCGGGGATATTCAGTGCGACACAGTGTGACAAGGCTGACCCTTTGAATTACAGGCACAACAGAAACAGTAAGTAAGAGTGAGAGAAAGTTGAGGTGGAAGAGTACAGCAGGGTTCGCCAGCATCCCCTGCCGGAGCCTCGTGGAGTATTAGGTGTTTTCGCTCAATAAACACTCACAACGCCCGGTCTGGGAATAGAAACCGCAATCCTATGACTGCGAGTCCGCTGCCCTAACCACTGGGCCATTGCTCCTCCACGACCAAAACAAGTAAAAAGAGAAGATATAATCATTTGAAGTACTTAAAGCTTTATTCTCTTTTACAACAAAAACACAAATAAACGAATTAAAATAATTTGCACTCAGAACTGGACTGTGCCTCATAACAAAAACTAAGCCATTCTGTAACCAAGATACAAGCTTTTTGGCACAGTAAAAATCATGACTGAAACCTGTAATTGCTAGGTTAAATAATTTAATTAAATAATGTGCAACATTCAATCTACTACTACAACTACTATTACTACTACTACTACCTAGTTTTGACCACCTGGTCAGGTAGAAAATAAAATTGTGTATTAGAAAACAGCCGATTTACTTTCTCTCATAATACATCATCATCATCATTTAACGTCCGCTTTCCATGCTAACATGGGTTGGACGATTTGACTGAGGACTGGTGAACCGGATGGCTGCACCAGGCTCCAATCTGATCTGGCAGAGTTTCTACAGCTGGATGCCCTTCCTAACGCCAACCACTCCGAGAGTGTAGTGAGTGCTTTTACGTGCCACCGGCACGAGGGCCAGTCACACGGTACTGGCAACAGCCACGCTCAAAATGGTGTTTTTTATGTGCCACCTGCACAGGAGCCAGTCCAGTGGCACTGGCAACGACCTCGCTCGAATGATTTTCTAACGTGCCAGTAAGGCGACGCCACAACTGAACAAAATAAGAAAGACAGAGTACAAATATTATTGCCTGCAAAATTATTCCACTGAAGTCAACTTTGCCTTTCATCCTTTCGGGGTTGATAAATGAAGTACCAGTTGCATACTGGGATCGATTTAATCGACTGGCCCTCTCCCCAAAAATTTCAAGCCTTGTGCAAAATTACAGGAATTTATGCCTATGGGTTGATTATTGAGCCCTTGAAAATATGAAAGTAAACCCTTTTGTTACTGTATTTCAGCTAATTTTGAAAATAATGAAAAAATTTAGTAAAATAATTCTGTCAAGCCGGGAGAATCGTTTGCACACCAGGTAAAATGCTTAATGGCATTTTGTAAGTTTTTTTGTTTTTTTTGTTTTACAGGTACAGGTGTGGATGTGTGGCAAGAAGCTTGATTCCCAACCACAGTCCTAATATGCGGCACCTCGAGCAAGTGTCTTCTGCTATAGCTTCAGGCCGAGCAAAGCCTTGTGAGTGGATTTAGTAGACGGAAACTGAAAGAAGCCAGTTGTATAATGTGTATATATATATATATATATCTCTCTATATCTCTCTATCCCTCTCTATCCCTCTCCCTCTCCCTCTCCCTCTCTCTCTCCCTCTCCCTCTCCCTCTCCCTCTCTGTGTGTGCGTGTGTGTGTGTGTGTGTGTGTGTGTGTGTGTGTGTGTGTGTGTGTGTGTGTGTGTGTGTGTATGCGTATCCCCCCAACATCACTTGACAACCAATGGTGGTGTGTTTACGTCCTCGTAACTTAGCGGTTCAGAAAAAGAGACCGATAGAATAAGTGCTAGGCTTACAAAGAATAAGTTCTGGGGTCAATTTGCTCGGGTAAAGGCGGTGCTTCAGCATGGCCACACTCAACTGACTGAAACAAGTAAAAGAGTAAAAGAGTAAATAAAAAGTCACATGGACATTTTTTAAAGGAAATTTTACATATGATGCCAAACCATACCAGCACCTATAAAAGCAAGAATACGCATATTCAATGACAAATATATCCGTCAATGGTTGCCAAAAAGAAAAAATAGAAACTGTCACACACATTTGTTTTGTCAAATGTGGAACATGTGATATTTTAACGTTTGTAAAACATTCAAAAGCGTGAAGGAGGCCATTGTGTTCACGAATTTGAAACCAATCTGCCTGAATCAGTCATTGGTTCTGTAATACAAACTTTTTTTTAAAGTTAAAACCTACCATCATTTGTTAAAGTGTTTAATGGTATATAAAATGCACTTCTTTAAAAGAAAATACAAGTGAATCTGGTTGATGGAAACTGTGTGGAAATCTATCATGTGCGTGCGCATCTGTATCATCATCATCCAAATCAGATTGGAGCCTGGTGTAGCCATCTGGTTTGCCAGTCCTCAGTCAAATCGTCCAACCCATGCTAGCATGGAAAGCAGATGTTAAACGATGATGATGATGATATATATATATATATATAAATATATAAATCATTATTCAACATCCTTTTTCCCCATGTCCATCACCACTGCTTGATTACCATTGTTAGTTTGTTTATGTCCCATTTGCCAGTTTGGCAAAAGAAACTCTACATAAAAGTGTTAGGGTCAATTTGTTCAACTAAAATCTTCAAGGTGGTGCCCCAGCATGGCCGCAGTCCAATGAGTGAAACAAGATATTAAAAACAAAAAAAAAATCCTCTGAGGTCCTGTAAGCGAAGTCAGGCCCCTATTACATGCATTAATGCACCACAAATTTTTTTCCTGGATATGCAATGCTGAACTTGACATGCCCACTTGTCTTTTATGCCATCAAATATGGTAATTTGTTTCAAAGACAAAGTTTAGTCATTGTTTCTAGTTGAGGCACAGGGTTGCACTTTCAGGGGAAGGGGTTTAATCAATACCATTAAATCTAGTACTTGACTGTTACTTTATTTTAACGACCCTGAGAAAAAAAATGAAAAGTTGACCATGCTAGGATTGGAACTAAGAACCAAAACACATACTGCAAGGCTTCTAATTTGATGCTCTATAGATTCTGCCAACCCACCGCCCTGATTAGCAGATTAGCAATCATTGTTCTTTTGCAACATTTTCCATTATTTTCAAAATTATTTGACACATAAGCAATGTATTTCTAGAAAGATATGGGAACAAAATTAATAGTTTAGTTTATGAAGAATTACTGGTTTGTGACCATTTTGCAGTATACAGTAAATGACTTGTGGAGAATCTATTTTAAAACAGTTGGTGTTTGGAAAATTCTCAATAAATATCAATCTAAGAATTCACTATTATTTTTAAAAACATTCCAATTTACCATTGCACCAGCACAGGAGGAGTTGTCGTTTTCAACAAGACTAAAAAGGACTATCTTAAATTAAAATATTAATTAGATTTTAAAGATCTTTTTTAAAAAAATTAATAAATAAATAAAAAGTCACATGGACATTTTTTTAAAAGAAATTTTACATATGATGCTAAACGTTTTTGCCGTTTACAGTTTTTCAAATACACGTGTTATGAGGTAATCCGGAAGAAGTTTAGGTATTTTTTCATTACCAAAATGGCATTTGTAGTGATGTTGACAATTACCGGTTTAGTTTCACAATTAGAATTCTTCAAGCATTCTTCTTGTCTTTCGTAATCTACCAGATTCTTCCTTATACACGATATGAAAACTTCCAAAACGTTCATGTCTCTATTTTTACTTGTTAGATTTTTATATAGTTTTTAATATTTAAGAAAATATTTCTTCAAATATTGTGACTAACAAAAATTCTTTGCAAAAAGTTTGTGTGTGTGTGTGAGTAGTTTGTAACCAAAGAATCCCAGATTTGATTCCAACACACAATACCGTGAGGATTTGTACTGTAACGTTGACTAATGCGTGTGGGTCGAATTAGGCAATCAGCCCTTGATATAAGCGCATGAAGATGTGTGTGTGTGTGTCTGCACAATCGTCTGATGAATACATAGCAGTTTCAATGAAGAAGCTAGTAGGGTTAATATGATACTCTAAAACATTTGAAGGCAGCACCAACAGCAGAACTGCAATCCAATGACTGAAACTAGTGAAAGAATATACAAACATACACACACACACACACAGAAACGTCTGTGTGTGCATGCGCACACCTCAAATCTCTCGCTTATCTATATAGTTCATCTTCCGTCCAAGCTATACTACACGTACTCACCAATAGGTAGAGTCTGCAAGAACTTTAATTACTCGGGTCAAAGTCTCCATCTTCCAATGCTCACAAATCACCTTGATTCTCACCATTATTCCATACCAATGCTACAAGATCAGGAACCAAAGCTTTCACAATACTCGATTTTTTGCACATCAATTTCATCTCCTTTACTGACCAACTCAAGCACTCCAAATAACCTTGATCTATTTCTCACTTGAAAAGCCAGCCTCTACTAAAGAATCATAGCTGGGGTATTTTGGTTACAAATACCTCTACTAAACAATCACAGCCGGGATATTTTGGTTACAAACTCCTGAACCACATGCTTTGTGTGATTGTGCGTACGCATGCACACACACACACAGCCAGATCCGCCAGATCACAACATCCATCCAAAAACGCCACCAAAATAATATCGAAGTTTAAAAGTAGAGATATTCCCCGGTTATGACTAATCTTAATTAAAGTAACTTAATTTTTTCAAAATAAGACGAACAGTAATGATAATATGCAATTATCTAAGAATTTCGAACTGCTTCAAGTGGTCTCAACTTCAAAAAAGCCTGCGAAGGAAAAGGATTTCAGAAACTCAGGGTTCGCTAAATTCTGAGGCTAAAGTTGCATATAGGCAGGATTGGAAGGTCTTAGCAACCCCACCTAACAGAGCTGAGCGGTAGGGGTTGGTAGTCCTCTGCATAACCCTACTTTCCATCACTGAAGTTAGATCAAACTTAAATTTAATACATTTCCAATAAATTATTTCAATGAATGTTATTTTAATTACGTAGGCATTAACATTTCGTTTTGTCTTTTCAGAAGAGTCTAGATAATATACAATCGTTTTAGTTAACAAGCGACAATTCTCCCAGTTCTTAAAAATCCCGCGTGCTTCAAACAACAAAATGAATATAGGAAGCGAAACGAATATTGCAGTTGTTGTGCAAGTGATTGTTGGATTATCTGGGAACGTAACACGTGTTTTTGTGCAAGTTACCCGCGCGCGATTTGTACCAGTTGGATCTAGATAACATCCATATAAAGTTCGAATTAGTATTAAATTTTATACGCAACAAAAAGTCCCAGATTTGATTCCAACACACACCAAATTGAGGATCTTTGAACTTGTTCAATCAATTCCGTTGTATTCATTCACAATTTTAGAAATAGATAGGCGATTGTACAAAAAGTTTAGCACGATTTACAATTAGCTGTTTGAAATAGGACTTTATCACTTGGTGTCCAGCAACCACGTGCTAAATATTATTGATACAGATTATGCAATTTGAAAGGGAAAAATTAGGGAGTAGCCGAGTGACCCAAAAGTTTTTTTTTATTCTCTACGTATCAAACACTCATGCACGATTTGCTCGGCAACAGTTGCTGGTGATTACAACAACAGTATAGGATAACAAGTACTAAAACATAGCTTCATGTAAAGTTATCTTAAATATCCGGACATAAATGTTACGAAAGGGTGATTTTGAATGACAGCTATGCAAGTCAAAACGAAAAATCACCTACAAAAGTTATAAACACAGGTAAAGTTTTTAGGTAAATCCGTCCTGTGACAGGACGATAGCATGCAAGGGTTAACACACACAGCCAAGATAAACAAAAGAAATGCAAATGTACATTATTAGTACTTAATAATAATTTCTGAAGCTCACATCTAGTTTCAAATTATTGAATGAATTATGTCAGGAAAATATGCATTTATGGATGTAAATCTAATTTTTATACCTGAGAAAAAAAATTATGTAGGCGGTAGCACGTGGTTGATAGTCGTTACGTAAAGTTATAATCCTAGATATTAGAATAATTTATTATAGAGATCGAGACTAAAATGCGTCAATGCACTATTTTAGGAATATAACGTTTCATACACAACAGAGGTACTACTAAAGCAGCACGGTCCCCGAACGCGCAGTCGCGCTAGCTAGTCGTGAGTAGTCGATCCTAATCCTAACCCTAAACACGTATTCATTTGCACACGCGGGTTAGAGATAGGGTTAGGATTAGGATCGACCACTCACGACTAGCTAGCGCGGACGCGCGACTGTGCGTTCGGGACCGTGCTGTTTTAGTAGTACCCCACAACAGAGAGTAGCGGTAAATATACTGGGGCGATCTTGGAGATGAACGTCCCGTTTACATTTACGCCAACTTAAATTTCCTTTCAGTTTCGTAATTGAACGATAGAACAGTATCGTCGTAAGGTATCAGGCTCACTGAGAAGTTTCCCGGATGCCTCACAGTCTAGGGGTCCTGTTCTAATCTGTATATACTATGGTTTTCTGTCTATAAATACGGTTAATAATACTATTGGGTTCATACTTTGATTTTTCCCTGTAATGTTGTTTCGATGGTCCTGTTATAGAAATGAAAATTTTAAACAAACGAAGGAAATTATTTATGTAGAAAGAAAAATTGGTCTTCCTCGTACCAATAGGGGTGGAGATGGAGAAGGAAAAAATGAATAGGTGTCAGGAAAGTTGTTACCAGTGCCGATCCAATACCATGCTCATGTATAATTTACCACAAGTACAAAGTACTTTTATTGGCGGAGTTCTCTTTGGTGCAGCAAAAGTGAAAGGTAATAAAATGACTAACGGGGAGTCGAAATCTACTGCCCTAGCAAAAACACTATACTTGGGACAGTCTTAGTTTGAATAGACGCGATCTAACTTAATTTCACAAAACTAGTCAACCCTCGAAATCGTAATTCTTAGAAGGATAAATTCAATATAAGAAAATCCTTTTTTCTTAATCCCTATTTAGTATTTATCAACGCTTGTTTTTAAAACTGTTTCATTGCTGTTGTTTTGTACTAGTGTTTTCACGGGACGGAATTTTTAACATGTCCTTTTTATATATATATATATCTGATCACAAAAAGGACTCCGCCAATAAAAGTACTTTGTACTTGTGGTAAATTATACATGAGCATGGTATTGGATCGGCACTGGTAACAACTTTCCTGACACCTATTCATTTTTTCCTTCTCCATCTCCACCCCTATTGGTACGAGGAAGACCAATTTTTCTTTCTACATAAATAATTTCCTTCGTTTGTTTAAAATTTTCATTTCTATAACAGGACCATCGAAACAACATTACTGGGAAAAATCAAAGTATGAACCCAATAGTATTATTAACCGTATTTATAGACAGCAAACCATAGTATATACAGATTAGAACAGGACCCCTAGACTGTGAGGCATCCGGGAAACTTCTCAGTGAGCCTGATACCTGACGACGATACTGTTCTATCGTTCAATTACGAAACTGAAAGGAAATTTAAGTTGGCGTAAATGTAAACGGGACGTTCATCTCCAAGATCGCCCCAGTATATTTACCGGCGCTTATTTTAGCAACTGCCAAAGCATATTCATAACGCAGTAAAGACAAACTACTTGAAAATTTGGATCTGTCAGTCATCTCACCACATTCAAAATGATTTTAAAATAAATGAACCATTGTAACCAAAGTTGAATTACGTCTCTGTTGTATTTCACAGTAAACAATCCTATTTAATTGAAATATCCGCCTATTTCGCTTAGCTGCAAACATCACCAAATGTATAATTGAGGTTAAAAACATTAAATGAAATAAACCATTAAAATTTTTTTAAATCACTATAAAAATTAACACAAATGTTCAAAATACATAATTTAGAGTTTAACTTAAATCGCATCTTCTTTTTTTCTTGCTAATTAAGTCTCAATTTTTCCTAATGAACTAAAAATAGCGTAAATGTTAAATCGCGCGAAAATGCAAGTCAATGTTTGGTTCCTGAGAAATGAGTGCATTATTGCAGGATGTGAGGTTGTGACATACATTCTTTTACATTATTAACACTGAATAGATTTAAATGTCAGACGTTACAACTGCACGACCAAAAAGAATCAATACAATTTCTGAAACATAACTGCTTTAAGAAAAGATTTAAGAAAGTAATATTTAACAGGTTAAACAGTGTGTGTAGATATAGATATACACGCGCGCACACACACATATATATGTATGTATATATTTATATATCTTACCCTGAATTGCTGGCGTCAGTGGCTTTAATACTGTGCATACGTAATTTATTAGCCATGTCCTTTAATTCGGACACAATTTTGGCATCGGGACGATGATAATCAGCAGACATTTTGGCAAAAAGTTACAACAGGAGGTAAATAAAGAACAATAAAGATGAATTAAATTGCAGACAAGATGGTATGAAACTGCTAGCTGAGCAGACAAATGAGAGAATGGGTGGAGTAAAAGACGAGAGAAGGCGGTAGAACGACTTGCCGCAACAACACGTGCTCGCTGAACTGAACTATCTCCGTCTGTCTTATTGCGTTCTACGTGCCGCATAGTTCGGTTATTTCCGTCAACTCCGCTTATTGACGTACAGAAAACTCGAGTTCGTAACACTGGAAGTTCGATTTAATTAGTGATTTTTACTAAATTTATGCATGACTTTGATATTCTATCTTCTAATTTCGTATAAAATACTGTATGCTTTACAAGGTCAATTATAACATTTCATGTGCAATGTCTACCCGTAACAGCTTTTAAATAGAACTATTTTTACGGTATGAAGACTAACTGCTCAGTTAGAGAGAAGTTCTAAAGGGGAGATTAACCGAAGAAGCAGAAATGTTGATCAAAAAGGCTCATCTTCGAGGAAGTAATAATAATAATAATAATAATATGCAGTACGTCTTAGCAGCTTTGTAGACTCCAGGGCCCGTCAGTCTATCGAATCAGCCAATTTACTACTTAATTAATCTTTTGTATTCTTAGTACAAATTTAGTTGGAAGGATTAGTCGATTTGCTTCAAATGTGGGCACAAGGCCTGAAATTTTGGGGAGGTGGGAGTTAATCAATTACTTGACTGGTACTTTATTTAACGACCCCGAGAGAATGAATGACAAAGCTGACTTCGGTGGAATTTGAACTAAGAGTATAACTCGTTATGACTGAATACCTCAAAACAACTACGATGAACAGACTTCATAAAGCAGTCTTACTCGTTGACCCACGATAATACTGTTTGTTATTGTTTAGCACTAAGTCAGGCCTAATCAGAAGACCTATTATCAAAGGCATTCCAATGGCGACTACCGGTTGTTTTGTGTGTGTGTGTGTGTTTTGTATTGTTTTGTTTGTTGTTTTTTAGTAACTAGAACCACACTGTGGAGACGCGGTCATAAGATCGCGGTTTCGATTCCCAGACCGGGCGTTGTGAGTGTTTATTGAGCGAAAACACCTAAAAAGCTCCACGAGGCTCCGGCAGAGGATGCTGGCGAACCCTGCTGTACTCTTTCACCACAACTTTCTCTCACTCTTTCTTCCTGTTTCTGTTGTGCCTGTATTTCAAAGGATCAGCCTTGTCACATTCTGTGTCACGCTGAATATCCCCGAGAACTACGTTAAGGGTACACGTGTCTGTGGAGTACTCAGCCACTTGCACGTTAATTTCACGAGCAGGCTGTTCCGTTGATCGGATCAACTGGAACCCTCGACGTCGTAAGCGACGGAGTGCCAACAACAACAACAGAACCACACTATATTTATCTTGCAAATGCTAAAATCTTCGTTAACACCGAGGGTCATTCCTTGTGAATGTACACACAGTGGCTCAGGAACGAAATTTGCTTAGGGGGTGCAAACCTAGGTCCAAACTTTTTTACAAATTTGGTCTTGTTTTTTTTTTCTGTTATTTATTTTTGTGATTTGTTCTTTGAGAAGGAACCTAACTTCAAGGTACTTTTTACACATCACTTTTTTATTCACGGTTTTGTAAACCTGAGTAAAATAAGTAGGGCTGCAAATTTTGGTTCTGCACTCCGCAAAAATTCTAGGGGTGCACTTGTACCACCTGCACCCCCTGTTCCCGGGCCCATGTGTACACAGCAACATAAAGCTCTTCAGGGACAGAAAATATTTCATTTCCCAATAACTACGAACTTTCCTCAAAGTTCAGACAGCTTCTACAAAACAGTATTGCAGCAACATTTGGGACGATGCTGAAACTGAACACTGCTACTGCACAAGCAGACGTGCAAAGCCGCATCCTCTAAAAACATCACCAGACTGAAGTACCGTAATTAGGGGAAGAAAGGTGACGTTTTTATAGGGGCGGCAGTTTTAACCCTGCTGTATAAGTCTGTATAGGTTCCGTGGTGGGAGGGACTCAAGAGCTGCCCCTGGTGACATACACTCTAGCTACGCCACGGGTCATTTGCTATCCATATTACAACCCTCGGCATATACGCCTATTGTCTACTCTCCCTTTCTCTCTTCCTCTATCTACCTATATATCTATTTAATTCTTATTTCTTTACTACCTACAAGGGGCTACACACAGAGGGGACATACAAGGACAGACAAACGGATTAAATCGATTATATCGACTCCAGTGCGTAACTGGTACTTATTTAATCAACCCCGAAAGGATGAAAGGCAAAGTCGACCTCGGCGGAATTTGAACTCAGAACGTTGCGGCAGACGATAGTTGTGAGCAATTGTTCGGCATACTCCAAGCAAAATATTTTCGATGTTTACAACTCTGTTCACTCTCCATGATAGATCGCTGACCACTACGTATTTTTTTTCTTCTCTCCTTGTTTGTTTCTGTGTTCCTTTCTGTTGAAGAGCGTAGGCTCGAAACGTTAAAGACTTTCTCTATTCCCGAGCGTTATACTAATACATCCATTTGTTGTTTACACCACCTGTCTTCGTCTGTTGTATTTTTCATGAATTCTCCCTATACATAGCACACGCTCACGTATTCGCACCAGCTAATCCTGTGTCTACTTATAGAGAAGTGGGTTATACATCATTAGATGTACACCTGACTTTCCTATATTAAACTAAGAATTAAACGGAACGCTGAACTCCAAACTATCAACACAAACAACATTTATTCAAGGGGGAGAATATACACCTTTAATCTTGTTTGTTGAGACGTCTTCGGTGTGTGAGAACATGGTTGTTGGGACGTTGGTATGTAGATGTTAGCGAGCTGTCTAGCGTAAGTTCGAAAGATGGAGAGAGACAGCTAAACACGTCCTTGCTCAATCGCTGGCCAGCAAGAAAAAGAGATCGATCAAAGCGGGAAAGCTTGGTTGTTGAATTCCACGCATGCGTGAGACTACGCATGCGCACGGCGTTACTACATACTCATCACACACGAACTTCTGGACTCTGAACCTTTTTTTTTTATTCTGGACTATTTATTCTGAACTTTGCACTCTCCGGCTGCACCTCTCCTGCCTACGGATTACGCTGTACCCATCGACTAATAATAAATCGCCGCAATACACCACGACGTCTGAAGCCTTTGAACGTTTTACTTGTGTAAAACCTTTATTATTATTATTACTATTATTATATTTTCTTTACTTTCCTTTACTTACTGTCTCTTCGTAATCTGGATGTTCTTACTTTGCTTTCTCTAATCTGCACCTGTTACTTTGTCTCCCTCACCCTCCATTTCTTTTCTCCTCTCCCTTTCTCCCCATTTTCTCTCTATTGTCCCATCTTCCTCTTTTCTTTCTCTGTTTTGGTTTTTTTTTTCTCCCACCTCGCGTATATTTTCTTCTCCTCACGCCTTTATTTTTTTCCCCACACCTTTTGTTATTTTCCTTCCCACGTCTAATTTCCTCGTCACGTTTTTTTTTTCTCTCTCGTACCATCTTATTTTATAAGAAAAGGTCCGGCATTCGCCATGATAGATCGCTGACCACTACATTTTTTTTCTCTCCTTGTTTCTTTCTGTGTTCCTTTCTGCTGAAGAGCGTAGACTCGAAACGTCAAAGACTTTCTCTATTCCCGAGTGTTATACTAATACATTCATTTGTCGTTTACACCACCTGTCTTTGTCTCTTGTTTTTTCGTGAATTCTCCTTATAAATACTCTAGTGCTCAGCTATTGACTCTCTGTAGTGTATATTGGTGACAGTTTGTGGATGTGTGTGTGTGTATTATATATATATATATATATATATATATATATATATATATATATATATATATATATATATACACATATATATATATCACACATACTTCGTTCTTTCCACTTTTCTTTCTTTCGTTCCCCCTCTCACATTTCCTGGCTTTCTCTTCATTCTCACCTTCCCTCCTCTTTCTCTTCGCTCTGTCAGTTTTCTTTTTTTCTCGTCCCTCCATAATTCTTCTATCCTTCTGCCTCTACCTCTCTCCTCTCTCTCCACGTGACCGGTGTTCGGCCAAGCCTGAACTTTCTTTCTTTGTTCGACTACCATCCGTGCAACATCTATATTCCTCACCATGCCTGTCATCCCTTATGTCCCTGCCGTAAGGCTTCACTGCCACACACGCCAGCTTAATTTAATTCATCCTTAGTCGAAAGACACCTGTTGTTATGTCCTTTTATTTGCATTTGTATTTGTGTACCATTTCTCCATTTTTTTCCTGTCCTTGCTTTCGTATGCATTCGCTGCTTTCTTCCAAGGAATCTAGAGCTCTTAGCTTAGTTTTTCCTTGGGGCTGGCCAGATTGGAGCAATCTCGAGTATAACCAGCCGAAATTGCAAAGATAATCTGGAAGTCAACTGAGGAAAGAAAACTTCGTGTTTTTCTTGTCCCATTTTTGTATCATAGATAGATAGATAGATAGATAGATAGATAGATAGATAGATAGATAGATAGATAGATAGTAAGAAAGAAAGAGAGACAGAGAGGCGAGAGAGAGAAATAGTCACATACTGTAGTTGATTTATTTGACTAAACTACCCCGAAGCTAAAATCGTTGCATTGTGTTTCAAATCGATATTTGGCGTATTTATATGTTATTCCAATATTCGTAATTACATTTTACAATGAATGCAATTATGTATTTCAATACATCTAATATTTAATCAATATTAAAAATTATTTCGAAATGGTAATTAGGAATCAATCGAAATATCGATTACAAATATTAATTTGAAATCAATATAATGTAATGTTCTCGTTTATCTTTTCGAACTGACCAAATGTCGCGTTTTTTTTTTTTGAGCGTTCTAAGCATAATTATGTGTCCTTTTGATTTCTGTCCGATGTCCTTTATGTGTGTTCAGGGTTAATTGAAAGGAGCAGATTTCAAAAATATTAATCACTTCCTATATCTCAGAAACCGTCCACCTTGTAGTACTGATGTCGATTGTGAAATCCCGAACAGACTTTGTTTTGCTGGAGCAGCCATTGATCATTCATGGATACGAGTATTCAAGAGACAACATCTTATAAACGATAGGAAAATTGTTACCTACGAAGCCATAGTTGTCCATATTTTTTGTATGGATCTAAAGCATGTAACAAAACTTTTATTATTTATTTATTTATTATTATTATTATTATTATTATTATTATTATTATTATTATTATCATCATCATTGCATTTGCACAGCTTCTAACGCTGGAAATGTACTACGGTGTCAGCTGTTCACTACCAATGAACTAAGGTAACACCTTGTTAGGGACGACCGTGCGAACTCATAAAAGGAGATGTGGTGACGAATGGAAAAACAGAGGACTCCTTTTATTTAAACGTGTCACACGGTCGAACATACAAATATATATCAAAGATGATATAGATGATATGTTATACGACGATAACATAGATGACCAGTAATGAAAGACCACAACCGTATTAGATGAATAACAGAAATATTTATTGTAGCGTTAAAGATGTATGTCTGTGAGTGAGTGTGAATGCGACATATAAGAACATAATCAAAGACAGGCCGTCGTACAAAGAAAAGTATGTATGTGTACGTGTATTATTACAGCAGATAGAAAGAGAGTCAATAACACGTGGACAATTATACCAGTTCGTTAGTACACTATAGGAAAAGTTCTGTATGTGAAAGTGAGGAGAGGCTGAGTGTGGCAGAGCTTATCACAAGTTGTGTTTTGGCGTCGATGCCAGGGCCTTGATTCTTGTTATACAGATGTTCATCGCTGGCTGAGAATTTCTTGTCTGTTTATTTACCGTGGTGAAGCTGAGTCACCAAACAGAATCGAAGAGAGAGATGTGCCGCGGAGTTTGGTGTGGTGTACATAGTAAATCGTGTTGACGCTGGTAGCGTAGAGGCTGCTTGGTAGGTGCTCGTAGAATCGTGTTGGTGTTGATGATGATGCTGGATAGTAGTAGTAGACTCTTGTTGCTGATGTGGCGACGGCGGAGGTCATCGTGGCTGGACGAAGCTGCTGAAGTGGTCGCTGGCTGCTGCTGCTGTCGTGTGGTACACGGAACAGTTCTCAAAGAGAAACTGGACCGAGACAAATTATTGGGTATGAGTTGATCTATATATAGCGTTAAGAGGGCTCCAAATGCCTTTAGAATTTTACTCTATCACGTGACCTTATTAGGGGCCGTGATTGGTCAGTTTGCGTTCTGGCGGGAAAGGTTCGAAGAAGTTGACGATTCGAATAATGATCAGTCACGTGATGTCAAGGAATGGGTTCTCTACTACGCTCGCATTTATTTATATTTAAATGAGAAGATTGTATGTAATGGCGATAGTAGTTTGTATCTAATGGCGGGAGGTAGTTTCACTACAACCTCTTATTTTTGGAGCACCTTCCAGAGTATTCGAGCGGTTCCAAGCAGTGCTGTTTTCTCCAAGTGCTCCACCCTTATTGCAGCCCCTATTTGTTCGACGTACTTCTCGAAACTTTTGCTCACTGTTCCCAGGGCTCCGACAATTATTGGTACTCCTACCATTTTCATCGACAATTATTGGTACTCCTACCATTTTCATCGACTACAACTACTTGACTTCCCAAGCTAACCTGTCATAACGTACAAAAGATTAGTTCATCAAGGAACTAAGACACTTTGAAAAAAGAAGATCAGAACATTTTAGAGAAAAATGCGAAAGAAAGACCGTTTCACTGACTTTCATATGTATTACTGACCTTTGGCCATTCAAAACTCTCAGTTGCGGCTATTTATATCAAGTTCACCCTTAATCTTCGAGTAGAACCAGTGAGACACAATGGCAAGGCTTGACCTTTCATTTACAGTCACAATCCATTTATCGGGTTTCCATACAGTTTCCATCAATCAATTCTCACAAGGCATAGTCGACCCGGGGTTATACTAAAATACACTTGCCCAAGATGTCACGTAGTGAAATCGAACCCATGGTCGCGTTGTTGCAAAACGAACTTCTTAGCTGTATTTTGCCTAGAAATTTGAAAACATGGAGTATCCCTCCCTCCCTCCATCCCTTCCTCCACCTATTTTCGAAAGTCCTGCAAAAGAGACCGATAGGATAAGTACTAGGCTTACAAAGAATAAGTCCTGGGGGTCGATTTGATCGACTAAAGGCCGTGCGCCAAAATAGCCGGAGTCAAATAATTGAAACAAATAAAAGAATAAAAGAATATATATATATATATATATATATATATATATATATATATATATAACTTCTGCCTTGACACATTCTTACTCAGTTTTCATTTTCTGCAGGCTTCTACCCTATGTATAATATAGCTTGGATTGATATATAGATGTTTCATTCAAGTTATAGAAGGAACAAAAATAAGATCCGTTTCCTAATAAAGCCTCTCTCTCTCTCTCTCTCTCTCTCTCTCTCTCTCTCTCTCTCTCTCTGTCACTCACTCACTCACTCAACAGGTTTCATAGAGTCGTTTATTAGTTGATAGAAATATTTTAAGACTTATGGCCATTGGCTATATTATTGACAGGATATACAACTATTTCCTTTTCAAGGTAATTAATAGTTGTACTATTTCAACTTTTCCTGTTCCCTACCCTGATTATACCTTGAAACAGAACAGGACACACAATCCTTTCCAGGTAGCAGCCAATTTCATTCAATCTCCTTTTCCTTTCTTTATTTTCACCTCACCTGCATACCTCCACTTGCGTGTATTTTTCCCCCCCTTTATCACCTCTCCTTATCTTGTGTTATTGTTTTTTCTATCTGCCCCACCTAGGACATGAATTTACACAATTTTTTCTTTGCTCTTCGAGTAAATAACACACAGGGGGAAGTCTGTTGACAAAAGAGCTGCTGTTAACTTGATATCACAGAAATACACCTACTTAGACATATATGCTGTCACGTATTTCTCTGTCTGCCAGTCTCCTCCTTTTTTCCTTTATTCCACGAAAAAGAACAAATGATATAGGCCGTGAGAAGATGAAGCATCTTCAGCAGAGAAGAAATGAGAGGAAAATATGTTAGACGGGTATGAATAAGACAGAGGAATACAACAAGAGAGAGAGAGAGAGAGAGAGAGAGAGAGAGAGAGAATTGTTATAAGAAGGCATCTAGACAGAGTAATGATGCGAAAACAAAAGAAGAAAGAGTCTTTTCTCTTATTCGTGTTGCTTCTTCGTTGCAATAGAGGGTCACCAATTGTAACGGTTATAATATTCGTTGATTACCACTTGTAAGATGTGAAAGAAGAACAGTGATCGAAGTTGTAAAGAAATATTTATTTACCGTTACTTTAATATATGCCATACCACGACGGGTAGTCTAGTGTAATAGTATAACACAGTTCGTAAAGCATGCACGGTAAAGAAAGTTAATTTCAGCCTGTATGCGTGTACACGATCGGATCTATTTCAAAACGGGGGCACCAGTTTTCATTTATGTTTTATGTAGTGTTTTTGGTACCGAAAGACTTTCAAACTTCGTATACTTATCTATTTTGTGTTATAGAACAGAAAAAAATTTTTGTATTCGAATTTATTTCATGTAAAAAATTGTCTTATTTCGATAATTTCTACTAATCACTGACGTCTATTCAGTTGAAAACAGTTAGCGCTGTAACGGTGTATATCGTATTAATCCCCTAACCCTAACCCTAACCCTAACTAGACTGTTAACCCTAACCCTAACCCTAACTCTAGAATCCGAACTCTAAAATTGTTACACACATAGATACGCACAGCGTAATTTATTTTATAAACAATATATGCGTATAAATTACGATTAAACCGGATGAAATATGTCACAGGGAATAACATTTTTATGACCGCCCAGCAGTAACTCTATTCAGCTGAATAGACGTCAGTGATTGGTTGAAATTACAGAAATACGACAACTTTAACATGGAATAACTTGCGATGTACGTTTTTTTGTTAAGAAGACTAAGAGTAAAAGATGTTTTATATGACACATTCTACCAGTGTCCCAAGTTTCAAAGTGTCTCGTTAGTGTTTCGTTAAGAAAATACTGGTGTCCCCGTTTTGAAATAGATCCACACGATCTCATAGTATATATAGAAAGAGATGGTAATGTTACAGAGAAAAGAAAGTGAGCTAGTGAAAGTGAGAGTGGTGGGACGAAACAACTGCTTTGTTGGTGAGTTACCATAGTTGTCCCTTTGTGTCTTTTCCTCCAGAGACGGCGTTTTGTTCAGCCGGGTCAGCCAGACTTGGTTCTCACTAATTAATTTTTGCTTACGGAGTTCTTGTTTTTATAACTATCCAAAACTAGTTAGAAAGATAGACATATTGTTGAGAACAATAGATTTCGTTGGTGATACATGTTATCTCAATTCTAGATTTTGGTGGCCTTGAAGAGGTTAGAAGGGTCAAGTGGCAAATACATTGTTCTGCTTAGCGAAGGCATCTGGCAAATGTAACTGTTGTCACTCGCTGAAAAACTATTGTTTTAACGTGAGAAAAGTGTTGTTGAACTGTTAAGTGAAAAACGTGAGAAAAGTGTTGTTGAACTGTTAAGTGAAATTTAGCTATCGAGGATCGAATCCACGCCTTGCCTGCATGAAGCCACTACACTTGTCTTTACATTTTCACTAAAACTTTGTATCATCCATTCATGTAGGTTATAGAAGCAGTTTTGATACAAACTACAGAAACAGTGACATTATTTCCAACAACAGCAAAGAGCCAGCGAAGGTACCTTTACGCCAGAGTTGGGAAAACCTTTTGCTTTCATTCAAACTTGATGGCGTAGCTAATAGGGGAGCCAGGGAAACGACCGCTTCCTACCAGCATATTTTTCAAAATTGAAGCCGTTCCTACAATTGAGAAATTAGTTTAAATTTGTTTAGTATGCGTCACGGCGCCTTTTCTTTTTAATGTGTTCGCTCCCCTTAACATTAGAACCTGGCTACGTCTCTGTCTGCGAGCAAAATTCTGTAAAATTCCTATTCGGAAAAAAATAAAATAAATAACAGTGTGTCTTACGTATTCGGGATCATGAGATAAATTTCACACTGCAAGCTCTGTAAAGTTTTTTATGCCTTATGAGGTGTTGAGTTGAAAGCAAGTTATATGAAATTAATATTTTGATCTTTACGCCTTAAAATATTGATAAAATATGACTTATTTTCAATACCTCGTGAAACTTAAAGAAACTTTTCTTGTAACCGTAAAGGTTGTCTTGTGACAAATCTTAAGTCGGGATACATACTAATTGAAGATAACAGTTACAACTAGAATTTAGAAGTTCGTTTGCCTATTTCTTTTAACTGTTTTGAACCAATGTTATAAGCGAATGAAAGTAATCCTTCTGCAATGGTGCAATGGTTGGTACTAATAAAAGAAAAAGAGTTGCTGGCAATGGTTCTTTGTTTGATGAGAACTGGAGAGACAATAATTATTGTTACATAGAAGTAAATGGAACCTGTCTTTGTAAAGATTTGATTGCAGTTTACAGAAAGTACAATCTTAGGCGACCTTGACTTCACGTCTCTGCTTTTACTGTCGTCAATCAGTAATAATCGTTTGGCGGCCGGTGAAGATTTCTCTCTCTCTCTCTCTCTCTCTCTCTCTCTCTCTCTCTCTCTCTCTCTCTCTCTCTTTATTTATCTATCTATCTATCTGCCTGTCTGTCTGAATGTCTTTTTGTCTATCTGGTGGGCGGGGGATGAGGTAAGGATGGTATTCTGGCTTGCCATGAATGAAAACGTGTCGTTGATAGTGGCAATCCATGAGTTAATACTTTGTCGTGTAGGAATTTCTCTCAGATATTTTGGTTTGCAAAACAACACCAATATGCACAACTATAACAGTAAATTCTTCATTGATATGTTTTGCTTTTTTTTCTTCTTCTTCTTTCCTCGTTCCTTTTCTCCCATTTTTTTCTCCCGGCTCTGGATTTGTATTTTATATGTGTCATATACATGCATCTAAATACATTTTAATACTTTAAACATTCTTAATAATGTGATATAGTAAGCAACACACACACACGTGCAAACACATCTTCAGTCGCCAAATACATTCATAAAAAGACCCATTAAAACGACTGTTGGCTGGTGAAGTGAAGTAAACACGAGGATCACCCAAACTTGAAAACTATTACTTGACCAAACACAAAGATTACGAAACACTGAAAGGGACTCTGTGTTTAGACATTGGAGCATTTTAAGAATGAACTTGTCACGTATCTGTTGAGCAACTTGTCACCATTGCTGTGGCTAACACCATAAACTTTTGGATGAACCCGCTAGAAAAAGCAGCCAAATCTCTCCCAAATTACATACAAGTCGTCGTCGACTTACGACCTATCCGACTTACGGCCAATCGACTTTACGATGATTGGTGGTTGGTGGTGGTGGTGGTGGTGTAAGACATGTGCTTCGGTGATCGCTGATATTGCTTGCACGATTGTGCGTCTGGTCCCAGGAAAAAAAGGGTGAAGTTGCAGTCAGAGTATATGCATAGACCCTCGCATTGAGAACAGCGGCATGTTTCTGGATTTCGTGTGTTCATAAATTTTGCTTTATTTACAGTTGCCAAATTTATCTTGGACCCGTGAAGTACACATTATGGATCTATTTTAAAACGGGGGCCACATTTTTCATTAATGTTTTACGTAGTGTTTTTGGTACGGAAAGACTTTCAAACTTCGTATACTTATCTATTTTGTGTTATAGAACAGAAAAATATTTTTGTATTCGAATTTATTTCATGTAAAAAATTGTCTTATTTCGATAATTTCAACCAATCACTGACAAGTATTCAGTTGTTTATATTTACTCCTTTGGCTGATTAAGCGATGTAAAGCGTATTTAATCTCCATACCTTCGTTTTATTTGCTTTTTTCATTTTAAATTTGCTTTAACCCTAACCCTAACCCTAACCCTAGGGTTAGGGTTAGGGTTAATTGTTTCAGAATCGTTTGTTTATGTAGTCGGCACTTAATGTATATCGGCTGAATGGACGTCAGTGATTGGTTGAAATTACAGAAATACGACAACTTTCACACGTTAATGAAAAATGTTGCCCCCGTTTTAAAAAAGATCCCACATTGTGACTGAGGAGAACAATGGGGTTGGAAAGAAAGGAGTGATTCTTCACTAATTGTAGTAGTAGTAGTAGTATAGGATGACAATGGTTATAATGGACCTCTTGTCTTATTCTGAGAGGAATTTGATTAGTCTGACTGTGGAGAAGAGCCAGGGTCTGTGTTGTTTAATAGGTCGTGGATTGTGTTGACATTGAGGAGTGACTGCGGCTGACGATCTTGTTAATGTTTAGTTGTGATAAGGGTCGTAGCAGGGGAACGTGATGGCTCAGTTGTGATAATCAGAGGAAATGAGGATTGTAGATAGGTGGGCTGTGAAGGACTGTTGATGGTGTAGCTTAATCAATCAACTGTGCTAGTATTGAGGAGTGGCCATGACTGTTGTTGTTGCTGTTGTTGTTGTTGTTGTTGTTGTTGTGTGTGTGTGTGTGTGTCACTGTGTCTGTGTTTGTCCCACCACCACCACCACCGCTTCACAAACAGTACTGGTGAGTTTATGTCCCCCGTAACTTAGCGGTTCGGCAAAAGGGATCGATAGAATAAGTACCAGGCTTAAAAAAAAAAGCTAGTACTGGGGTTGATACAATCGTCTAAAAAAAAAAACATTCTTCAAGGTGGTGCCCCAGCATGGCCGCAGTCTAATGACTGAAACAAGTAAAGAAAATAAAAAGTATTCTTTCTTCTTTTAGCTGTTTCAGTCGTTTGACTGCGGCCATGCTGGGGCACCGATTTTAGTCGAAGAAATCAACCCCAGGACTTATTCCTTGTAAGCCTAGTACTTATTCTGTCGGTGTCTGTGGCCGTACCGCTAAGTTACGGAGACGTAAACACACCAACATCGGTTGTCAGGCGATGGTGTGGGGGGAACAAACACAGACACACAAATGCATACATACACACACACACACAAATATACACATTATACGACGGGCTTCTTTCAGTTTCCGTCTACCGAATCCACTCACAAGGCCTTGGTCGGCCCGAGGCTATAGTAGAAAACACTTGCCCAAGGTACCACGCAGTGGGACTGAACCCGGAACCATGTGGTTGGGAAGCAGGCTTCTTAACACACAGCCACGCCTGCGCCTTTACATTTAATTTCGATGATGATGTTTTAGTTCAGTAATACAGTGATCCCTCGCCATATCACGGTTAGTACATCACGGTTCACCTATCATGCACTCAGTACATCGCAGTTCACCTTTCGTGCACTCAGTACATCGCAGTTCACCTATCTCGCACTCAGTACATCGCGGTTCACCTTTCACGCACTCAGTAGATCGCGGTTCACCTTTCGCGCACTCAGTAGATCGCGGTTCACCTATCACGCACTCAGTACAACGCAGTTCACCGATCGCGCACTCAGTACATCGCGGTTCTTCTATCACGCACTCAGTACATCGCGGTTCACCTATCGCACACTCAGTACATCGCAGATTTTTCTGGCTAATATATGTAAATTTATATCGCGGACTTCTCAGTATATCTCGGACTTCTCAGCATATCGCGGGTTTCTGCGGCCGGTAGGTATTTATATTTTTTTAGATTTTAATTTAGATTTAATTATAGGCGCAGGAGTGGCTGTGTGGTAAGTAGCTTGCTTACCAACAACATGGTTCCGGGTTCAGTCCCACTGCGTGGCACCTTGAGCAAGTGTCTTCTACTATAGCCTTGGGCCGACCAAAGCCTTGTGAGTGGATTTGGTAGGCGGAAACTGAAAGAAGCCCGTCGTATATATGTATATATATGTATGTGTGTGTCTGTGTTTGTCCCCCCAACATTGCTTGACAACCGATTCTGGTGTGTTTACGTCCCCGTAACTTAGCTGTTCGGCAAAAGAGACTGATAGAATACGTACTAGGCTTACAAAGAATAAGTCCTGGGGTCGATTTGCTCGACTAAAGGCGGTGCTCCAGCATGGACTGAAACAAGTAAAAGAGTAATAGAGTATATCTGTGGGAGGTTTGGGAACGTAACACCTGCGTTAGTCGAGGGATTACTAGGGACTTTTTTTTTTGTTTTCTTTTTAATTGTTTTAGTTATTTTTCTTGTTTTTCAAGCAACTTTTTAGAGATCCATTTTCAACACTAATTTCCTAAGCCTGAGGAAAATAAGTATGGAGTCTAAATTTTGATTTTTCACCCCCATCCCCACCAAAAACAAAAAAAAATTTTAGGCGGTGTGCTTGCACCCCCTGAAGCCCCCAGTTCTCGAGGCCTTGATAACAAAAAAAAAAAAAAAGAGAGAGTTATGGCGTACAATACATTAATTTGTTACGGACTGTACTTTTGAGAAAAATACGTCTGTCTTCTGTGTGTGTGAATGCATTCACATTTTGAAAGGTGGTGGTGGTGGTGGTGGTAGTCTTGGTGCTGGCGGTGGTGTTTCCTTCAGCACTCAGCATGTCAGAAGCGTCCATGCGAAAAGGTTTTTATTAGACGAGCGGAGAACAGTTGCTGGCATGACAATGAATAATAATAATAATAAGAAGAAGAAGAAGAACTGGAAATAGAGGTAACTCGAATGTAGAGTCTAAAAACAGTAACAATTCCTGTCATAGGAGGCGCATTAGGAATGATAAAAATAATCTTTTCTATTCTTTTCTAATCTAAGCACAAGGCCCGAAAATTTTGGGGAGGAGGCCAGTCGATTATATCGACCCCCAGTACGCAACTGGTACTTAATTTATCGACCTCGAAAGAATGAACGGCAAAGTCGACCACGGCGGAATTCGAACTCAAAACCTAACGGCGGACGAGATATTAATATTGCCAAAAGCTGTCGAAGTACTGCCGATAATATATATAATCGGCAATGTTATAACGTATATATATATATATATATATATATATATCTTTTTCTCAATATATATAACCTGTACACCACTTCAAACAATCTACATACGCGCGCGCACATACTCACACACACACACACATGGTTCAAAATTGTACGAACAGAAAAGAGAAAACTGACACAAACTGTCACATACATTTCCTTGTCTCTCACTACTACAAATATGCTATCTT
This sequence comes from Octopus bimaculoides, assembly GCF_046866305.1. Classification (NCBI taxonomy): domain Eukaryota; kingdom Metazoa; phylum Mollusca; class Cephalopoda; order Octopoda; family Octopodidae; genus Octopus; species Octopus bimaculoides. The sequence continues at coordinate 138,875,028 of NC_142931.1, read as the reverse complement.
TCGGACTTATGAGAATTTACGAGGCAAATACAATGATAAACTTTGATTGGAGAATATTTTTAAAAGTCGGTTAGTACGATTTTTGTATCGTAAGATTCTGTGACGTGATTGACTTCTTGACAGCCTATATAAGTTGGTTTCAGCTTGGGGTTCAATTTTTAACTGGTTCTCATCAAAAAGAAAAAAGAAAAATTTCACAACAGGTTTCGCGCGAACTGTTGTACAGCTTACTACTGGCTACATTCCTCCTGTCTTCAAACTTTTGGGATCGATAAAATAAGTACCAGTCAAATTTCAGGAACGCTTTGAACTGATTATATATTTTCTTAGAATGACGTAAGATATACATCTGCAAATCAATCGTAGAAAAATGCAAAAGAAAAAAAAAAATTTCGTATTGGCCAGTATGGGGCTCGAACCCACGACATTCGCGTTATTAGCACGACGCTCTAACCAACTGAGCTAACCGGCCATGATAAATCCAGCGTTTAAATATTAATATTTAAACTAACATTCATAAAACTTGTGTTACTGTATTTCGTTATAATTTATTTATGAAGCTTATATTAAAATATGTTTTTACATCTTGTTTTATTTCGGTTTAAATAGTTGTATTTCACTGTATTATCTATCATCCGTCAATACTCCTCTTCTTTTCGTTGATGTGTTTAATATAACAGTCGTAATGGCTGTTCCGTTGTTGGATCTGAGAGCTATTTTGATATAAAGATATACACAGTCTTATAATATATCCTACACTGTGAGACAAAGGGAGTCTTTAGGTTAATGTTGACTTTATTAGACGGAAACGAAACTGCAAAGGGTGTAAAACAAAAAAAAATAAGTGTAAGAAACGAATATGAAAACAAATATGGCTAGAAAGCAACAGGGTGGGGGAGAGGCCTTCTGAAAATTCACAAGATCCAATGTTTTTCCATCATAACTTTTAGGAAAACGGGCTTTTTTTTTTTAATAAAATTATATATAAATACCTTTCAAACGGTATAGATTACGATTATAAAGAAATCTGGGTCAAACTGAAGGGTTTGACCCGGTGGGAAATAAAAAAATAAAATATTCTAATAGGTGTAAAACAACTTGCTGAGAACGAATATGAAGAAAACATGCGCGCTCGCGAACGGGGTAAAACAACTTGCTGAGAACGAATATGAAGGAAAAAATGCGCGCTCGCGAACGGGGTGGGTGGGGAGAGGCCTCGGAACATTCACATCGTCACACATCACACACTCACAGACACACTCACTCACAGACACACTCACTCACAGACACACACACACTCACAGACACACACACACACACACACACACACACATGTCCGTCCCCAGCCGGGTCAAACACTATAATTCAGAGGCCATGGAATGACGATATGTGACGATGTGAATGTTCCGAGGCCTCTCCCCACTCCGCCTTTCGCGAGCGCGCATTTTTTTCTTCATATTCGTTCGCGAGCGCGCGTTTTTCTTCAGCAAGTTCTTTTACACCTATTAGAATATTTTATTTTTTTATTTCCCACCGGGTCAAACCCTTTAGTTTGACCGAAATTTGTGGGGAAAATCTTTTCCGAGGGAGCGAGGAGAGTACTTCGGAAAATTCACAAGATCCGATGTTTTTCCATCATAACTTTTAAGAAAATGGGTTTTTTTTCGTGAAATTTTATATAAATACCTTTCAAACGGTATAGATTACGTTTATAAAAAAAAATTGTGGGGGAAAATTTTTTCCGAGGGGGTGGGGAGAGGACTTCGGAAAATTCACAAGATCCAATGTTTTTCCTTCGTAACTTTGAGGAAGATCGATATCTTTCTACTTTACACTCACGTAGGAAACGAATCTGAAAACAAAAATGCGCGGAAAGCAACGGGGGCGGCGAGGGGACATCGGAAAATTCACAAGAATCACAAGATCCGAGTTTCTCCCTCGTAACTTTGAGGAAAATATAATCCTTTTGAAATCACAAATTTAGGCTTTTCCTCGGGAACTTGGATGATAAACACCCCTTTGAAGGGTTCGGGTCCTTCTACTATGAGTGTGTGTGTGTGTGTGTGTGTGTGTAACTACAAAAGATAACCTTGATGGGTACAGCCCATATACTACGGAAAGCACTCTCCATCTAAAGTGGAATAAATGTGGTGATAATTTTAGCAGGCATAGTAAAACAAAAGTGCCCTTGTTACGAAGGATGCCCGGTACTAAGGCAGCTGAAATAAAGTTGTAATGAAAAGAAACCACAAATAATAATAATAATAATAATAATAATAATAATAATAATAATAATAATAATAACTAGCTGGACCCGTGAAAAATTCACGGAAAACATAAAAAATGTAAGCATCTGTAAACAGTTTACTGGTTTCATGAGAAATGTTTTTATATATTATGACCGTCTGTCTTTATGTTCTGAGTTCAAATTCTGCCGAGGTCGACTTTGCCTTTCGTCCTTTCGGGATCGATAAATTAAGTACCAGTTGTGTATTGAGGTCGATCTAATCAACTGGCCCCTCCCCACAAAAATTTCAGGCCTAGAAAAGTATATTGTGACAGTTACAGAATATGGAAAGTAATCTAAAACGAATGACTATATAATCCAACCAAAATATCTCAGTTACACAAACGTAAACGGAATTACTATTTAACCTTAAAATACATCGAACATATTCAAAGAACCGTCTTGGTTTAGTGGTATTCTTTTATTCTTTTACTTGTTTCTGGTATTCTTTTATTCTTTTACTTGTTTCTGGTATTCTTTTATTCTTTTACTTGTTTCTGGTATTCTTTTATTCTTTTACTTGTTTCTGGTATTCTTTTATTCTTTTACTTGTTTCTGGTATTCTTTTATTCTTTTACTTGTTTCTGGTATTCTTTTATTCTTTTACTTGTTTCTGGTATTCTTTTATTCTTTTACTTGTTTCTGGTATTCTTTTATTCTTTTACTTGTTTCTGGTATTCTTTTATTCTTTTACTTGTTTCTGGTATTCTTTTATTCTTTTACTTGTTTCTGGTATTCTTTTATTCTTTTACTTGTTTCTGGTATTCTTTTATTCGTTTACTTGTTTCAGTCATTTGACGGTGGCCATGCTGGAGCACCGGCCTTTAATTGAAGAAATTGACCCCTGGACTTATTCACTGTAAGTCTGGTGCTTATTCTATCAGTCGCTTCTGCTGAATAGCTAAATTACAGGGATGCAAACGCACCAACATCGGTTGTCAAGCAATGGTGGTGGGACAAACACAGACACAAACACACACACATACATACATACATACATACATACATACATGTATATATGACGGGCTTGGCGGTAGTGGTGATGTTGGCTGGTGCGATTTTGTGGTATGCCGAGAGAGATCCACACGGGCCCCTAACTGGTTCTCCGATCTTAAAGGTGTAATGTAGATGTGTAATGATGGAGCGGCTGGTGTGGTGGTGATGCTAGCTGGTGCGGTGGTCTCCTCACAGTGCTTCATGGTAGACAATATTTTGTGTCTATGTCACACCTCGGCCCTCTCGATAATCTTAGAGATGGAGTTAGTCCGGCGCAGATCGCTGTTGATTACAATATCCATATCACGATCTTCTTTCAGTTATAGCATTTCAACAACTCCTGAGTTAACTTCCTTCCAAGACAGAACCTTGGAGTTCTGTCTAGGAAGAGTTGTTTCGCCAATAATAATAACGCGCACACAGATTCAATTCCACTTCTTTATTGTTAGTCAATTGGTTAAATATCTTACCAACGAGCAAATCAATTGTTTGTTTAACGTGTTGGTTAAACAATCGATCGGGTGTTTGTTAGTCAAAGTTCTTTCATCGTTATTCGCCATCGATCGTTTAACCAGCACATTAAACAAACGGTCGATTTGTTAGTCTGCTAAATATTCGATCAATTGACTAACAATAGAAAAGTGGAATTGGACCTGTGAGTGTGTTATTGGCAAAATGACTCTCCTACGATACAAAATTTTAGTTTGACCAAAATTTGTTTCCAACATTTATTCTTATCAAGAATTATGCAAACCAAATTCAAACGTTTTAAGTTGCTTCCCTTGATATCTTTAAGGGAAGCAACTCTTCCAGAGGTTCTTTGTAATTATTTTACCTTTCATCCTCTCGGAGTCGATAAACTAAGTACCAGTTATGTCCTGGGGTCGATCTAATCGACTGGCCCTCTCTCCAAAAAATTTCAGGCCTTGTGCCTAGAGTAGAAAAGAACATGTGTTTTTTTTGTGGGGTCCAGTTGTTGGAAACTTGGTTGTTAGCTTTTTGCTGGATACTGAAAAGTGACTAAGTTAGGAAAGTGTTGTTGTCAGTCAGCATACAGAGTCCATTGACTGTTCTCACCTGAATTAGCAATTTAGTTGACCAATTGATATTTTAAAGTAAAACTTAATTACTGTGTTTGTTGCATAAAATTTTCTATTTTAATATTAAGTTCAGAAGACAGGTCAAGTTTATTTGATGTTATGACAGTAAGGAAAATTACGTGAGTGTTTATATGCATCTGTGTATAGAAGTGTTTCATCACTTTGATGGTGGAAGTACTGAAGAAAATGTGCATAGGCGTAGGAGTGGCTGTGTGGTAAGTAGCTTGCTTACCAACCACATGGTTCCGGGTTCAGTCCCACTGCATGGCACCTTGGGCAAGTGTCTTCTACTATAGCCTCGGGCCGACCAAAGCCTTGTGAGTAGATTTGGTAGACGGAAACTGAAAGAAGTCCGTCCTATATATGTATATATACATGTGTGTATGTGTGTGTATATATTTGTGTGTCTGTGTTTGTCCCCCTAACATCGCTTGACAACTGATGCTGGTGTGTTTACGTCCCCGTAACATAGCGCTTCGGCAAAAGAGACCGATAGAATAAGTACTAGGCTTACAAAGAACAAGTCCTGGGGTCGATTTGCTCAACTAAAGGCGGTGCTCCAGCATGGCCGCAGTCAAATGACTGAAGCAAGTAAAAGAGTAAAAGAGTAAAAGAGTATAGAAATAATACAAAAGTAGTAGTAGTCGTTTCTGTTATAGGCACAAGGCTTGAAATTTGGGGAAAGGGGCTAGCCAATTGCATTGACCTCAGTGCTTGACTGGTAAGTATTTTATTGACCCCAGATGAATGAATGACAAAGTTGATCTCAGTGAGATTTGAACTCAGAATGTAAAACCAGAAGAAATGCTGCGAAGCATTTTGTCCCATATGTTGACCATTCTGCGAGCTTGCTACCTTAATAACAACAACAATAATAATAATCCTTTCTACTATAGGCACAAGGCCTGAAATTTTAGGGGCGAAATGCTTAGCGGTACTTCATCTGCCGTTATGAGTTCAAATTCAGAAATTGCATGTTTGTTCCAGCAACTTATCAATTTATTAATAAATAAATAAATAAATATTAACCTCTAACTCTCTATTTTTCTTCTCTTAATTTAATACGGATGATATATATATATATATATTCTCAGTCGTCATGATTGACCGCTAACTCTAAAACTTTTTGGGATTCTCTCTCTGTTTATTTCCTTGTGTTCTTTTCTGTTGAAGAGCATAAGCTCAAAATGTAAAAGACTTTCTCCCCTTCTCAAGCATCAAACCAGAACACGTGTTTGTTGTTTATACACTTGTCTTCGTCTTTTGTTTTTCTGTAAATTTCGACTATAGCTCGAAATACGGATCAGAAAAACAACCGACAACTGATGAAGGGTCGTTCGTTATGTTGCTTGTCTTGTTTTCCATTTGTTTCTTTTGTTGGTCACAAAAAATGTACATATTCCAGGTATTCGTATTTCATATTTTCGTATTTTATGTTGTTTACGTTCTGTGACGTCCTGTGTCCACATATGCATATGTATATATATATACGTATATATGTAAGTCTGTACATATGCGCATGTATATATGTATATATATTTTATTTATATTATTATATGATTGAACGCCACGCATCCATTTCCAAGTAAGTTTTATCTCTCTCTCTCTATCTATCTATCTATCTATCTATCTATCTATCTATCTATCTCTATACACACACACACACACACACACACACGCACACACACACACACATACATATGCATATGTGTCAGCGCTGGATTAACCATTAAGCGAAATAAACACGTTTAGGGCATCAAGAGAAGGAGGGGGTACCACACAAATGGTAAATGGTTTACGGCACAAAAGAAATCACTTTAAACTAACTAAAATAATATTCGGGATGCCTTTATCTACAACTATAACATCTTTACTAAGTATAGACGCAGGATGTGTTACCTAACATTAATTTTGAGGATCTGATCAAAGAACTTGCAATTCAAAAAGGTAGTGGGGGGACTTTTCAAATATAAATAAAGTGGGAGTATACAAAAATAAACATTATTTTCCCTCTTACTGTTTTGTTTCGTTTAGAAAAATAAAAATTTAATTTATGGTTTGTTATTGTTTATATTTTGAATTACATAATCTTTTATGGGAACACCAAAATCTTAATCCGGCCCTGGTATGTGTGTATCGAGAGAGGTAGAGGAAACGAAAACAAAATTAAAAAAGGGATCAGTTCACGACAACCGAAATTATTTGGTTGATGCTCGGATACGAAAGGGTTAAAGAGTTAACATGACCTTTCAAACATTTTCTTAAGAATGAAAAATGGAGAGCGGAAAGTGGAAAGGGAAGAAGAGACAGGGAAAAAAGAGAAAAAGGAAAATATCAAGCTAAACAACCAACGTGTGTTGGTTTATTTTGTAGTCATTGTTTAGAAGTGTGTTCGCATGCAGTGTAAGTGTGTAGATAGGCAGCGATAGATAAAGTTGATAGATTGAGATAGACAGATAGAGAGAGAGAGACAGACAGAGAGAGAGAGAGACAGAGACAGGCAGACAGACAGAGACAGGCAGACAGACAGAAAAAGGGGAGAGCGTAAAGCCCCACGTGCTTATCACGCGGAGTAAAAGGATTCTAAAGCCCACAGCAACTGCTTTTAAAAGTGCAAGGCACTCCGAATTTCATTCTGCGTTTTTTTTTTCCTCTTACAAAACGTAACGGTTTTTCACGAAACTACTGGAAACTGAAATTCATGGCCTCCCTTACTATATATAAAGACTGTGACCCGTTTAAATCCTCTTTTTTCTTCGTGTGTTAAGGACATTTGAAACATCAAACTTTAAAATGTAAATCAAATTCAATGTATATAATTTAGTATCGGATCTTTCTGATTTGGCGGACACCATTTTTTAAATTTAGTTTTACACTAGTGGTGTCTGCCAAATCAGAATGATCCCACAGTAATAAAGTCAGGGATTTTGTCCGGATCCCATGACTTCATTGTAACTTTCTTTTTCCCGTGACTTTATTACCGACCACCATAAATTAATTGTGACTTTATTACCGGTCACCAGAAAGAATGATAGACAGAGAGCGAGAGAGAGAGAGATTAAAGCATTCTAGTTGCAGTTATAGTCGGAGTTTTAGTGAGATTAAAGCATTCTAGTTGCAGTTATAGTCGGAGTTTTAGTGAGATTAAAGCATTCTAGTTGCAGTTATAGTCGGAGTTTCTGTGTGTGTGTGTATGTTTGTATATATATATACACACACACACATATATATACATATATTATACATACCTGGCATACAGTATCTTTACCAATGTTGTAATACTTAATTCATTAAAATTATTAAAACATTAAATTAGTTAGCCTCATTTTGGATATTTTCTGTGTCTTAATTCATAATAATACAACTTTTATCGTAACTTTTTATCTTTGATAAAAACCAGTACTATACGTTTTTTTTCTTTCTTTTTCTTTTTCTCATAACTGTATACCTACTTTTGCACGCCCCTGTTTGTGTGTGTGTGTGTGTGTGTGTGTGTGTGTGTGTGTGTGTGTGTGTGTATATATATACACTGTCTCCTCGACTTACAATCACAAAAAAAAAACAAATACAAAAATAAATAAATAAATCGATTTATGAACGCTGGGAAGCTGCGCGTACGTTAACTATGTCAGCGTCTGTCAATTTGTCCCCTCCCCTCAGACCCAGGCACCCGACTGCCTACCACTGTCCCTCTCTCAGTCGCTTTCAAGCATCAGTTGCACGAATGGAAATGGTGTTGAAAAATATAAATCCGACATACGACCAGATCGACTTACGACCTGTCAGTCGGAATGGATCTCGATGGTAAGTCGAGAAGAGGAGAAGGCCCTGTATGTATGTATGTATGTATGTGTGTGTGTGTGTGAGTGTGCGTGAATGTACAACGATGAAATGAGTGCTCAACACAAATAAAGAATATATATATGTGTATGTATGTATGTAAGTATATGTATATATAGGCAAAGGCGTAGTTGTGTGGTAAGTAGCTTGCTAACCAACCACAGGGTTCCGGGTTCAGTTCCACTGCGTCACACCTTGAGCAAGTTTCTTCCACTGTAGCTTCGGGCCAACCAAAGCCCTGAGAGTGGATTTGGTAGACGGAAAAACCGAAAAAAATCCCGTCGTATATATATATATATATAATGTTTATTTTTGTATACTTTCACTTTGTATTCGATAATCTTTCTCGTTCTTTTTTTTTTTTTGATCAGATCCTCAAAATCGAACTTGCGTAACGCATCTGCTTCTATTCTTGGTAGAGATAAGGCATCCAACCTGCCTTGTTGCATAATTGTTCTGATGGGATTTTTAATATAAATTCAACCGACAAAATGAACGCTCAGCTGAGCTATTTGTGATCACACACACATATATATATATATATGACGGGCTTCTTCCAGTTTCCGTCTACCAAATCCACTCACAAGGCTTTGGTCCGTCTGAGGCTATAGTAGAAGACACTTGCCCAAGGTGCCACGCAGTGGGGCTGAACCCGGAACCATGTGGTTCGTAAGCAAGCTACTTACCTCACAGCCACTCCTACACCTGGAATTCCATTTTTTTCCAGAAAAATGTTTTTAAAAAGTTATAGAGTGTGCGAATATTTTCTGTTTGGCCGCCAGCGTTGATTTTCTGTTCGAATTGATTTCATATTCAGTGTAATGATACACTTTTATCGCCTAATTAACGACGTGAAATTAATTGCACTATAAATTAATAAATAAGAAATTATTAGTAATCAAATTTCGATCATTTTCACCCAGTCAGAAAACAGGATTTGGAAGCTGTCATTTTGTGTGCGACTGCACATTTTGTCGTCAATATCCTGAAAATAACAGGTGTTGTGGATCTTTTTTAAAACGGGGGCCACATTTTTCATTAACGAAACACTTTGAAACTTGGAACACTGGTAGAATGTGTCATATAAAACATCTTTTTCTCTTAGTCATCTTAAAAAAAAAAAAGAAATCCATAAGTTATTCCATGTTAAAGTTGTCGTATTTCTGTAATTTCAACCAATCACTGACGTCCATTCAGCCGATATACATTAAGTGCCGACTACATAAACAAACGATTCTGAAACAATTAACCCTAACCCTATGGTTAGGGTTAGGGTTAGGGTTAAAGCAAATTTAAAATGAAAAAAGCAAATAAAACGAAGGTATGGAGATTAAATACGCTTTACATCGCTTAATCAGCCAAAGGGAGTAGATGTAAACAACTGAATACTTGTCAGTGATTGGTTGAAATTATCGAAATAAGACAATTTTTTACATGAAATAAATTCGAATACAAAAATATTTTTCTGTTCTATAACACAAAATAGATAAGTATACGAAGTTTGAAAGTCTTTCGGTACCAAAAACACTACGTAAAACATTAATGAAAAATGTGGCCCCCGTTTTAAAAAAGATCCGAAAGTTTTGTGGTAATTTTCTTTTGTGTAAATAAATGTTTATGTTAATTAAATGCAGATAAATGTTTATGTTAATTAAATGTAAATAAATGTTTGTGTTAATCAAAAAATTATGTTAATTAAAAAATTTGCCAGCAAAATCTTATAAAATGACAATGTTCTAAAAAATGTACATGTTTATATGAAATCACGTGCTCATCTGATACTTGCTTTATTGACCCTGAAAAAAATGAAAGGCAAAGTCGATCACGGCGGAATTTGAACTCAGAACGTAGTGACGGGCGAAATACCGTTAAGCATTTTGTCCGCTGTGCAAACGAGTCTGCGCACTTGCCGCCTTAATTTTGTTTCATATTATCTTAGTGTTGCAATAATGTAATTAAAAAAACAAATTCCCACTGATAACGGCTAAAGAGTTAGAAATGAATCTGGTATCCGACAGGGGGAGCACTGGACAGATCTGATGTTTTTTACACCTTTTTACCATAAGAGAGAATTTTCTCTCTACGTAACTGGAATGAGTTTGTCTTTAGAAGTTGAAAAGTTTGCTTATGACGAAACACTGCTTGGTGTTGATATTGCTGTAAAATGTTTTGTTTGCTTGTTTTTTTCTTCTTTCTTGTCCTAATCTTCTTTAAAAAAAAAAGAAACGCTCATAGTATGGTGTCATCGAAGTTACACTATGCCTGAGAAATTGGCAGAATGCTCATCGTAGGGAATGCTTTTAAACAAGAGGCCTACTCGACCAAAGCCGACTTAAAGCTAGACAACAATAACTAGCTAGTAAGAGTTACTGCTAACGTTCATTAAATGAAATACAGAAGGTTAATTAAGAGAGGCAATTAAGGAAAGAACGTTCAGTAATTTCACTCGAGGGGGAAATGATGTCATTAAGCCAGCTCCACGCAGGAGCACATCAGTAAACGTAAAGAAAATTAATTAGTTAACAGTCTTTCTGAAGTAGAGTAATTTTCGCCGGTCATAGACTTTTGTACAAGGGGGACAAGACCGTCTTATTAGCATTATAGGCCCCCGGGCAAATTAATGTACTGGATCCCATAGCTATATATTTATCGACAGCAAGCTACAGCATACGCAGGTCAGAATTGGGCCCCTAGAACTTCGAGAAATCCCTGGCCTGGCAGTGCTACCGAGCGGGGGTAGGGTATTACTGGTTCGCCATAAACTCTACAGGCATAGAGGTGCCGTCAGCCGAGCCTGTCCGAGAGGCGCGCAGGGCGACGAAACTGTTTTGCATGCACTCGTTCAGCATGCAGTCGGTTCTAATGAACAATAGAAGCGTACGAATCAAATGCAGTATGTCGGATGCCACCAGTTTCCATGATGTGATTGGCAAAACGTACTCAGATAACATTTAAATCATTCTCCAAACACTCATCTCCGTTGTTCACTCAATCCATTCCTTTCTGAATGGTATGATATGCTAAAACTTTGGATAAAACCGTACCCTGTATTCGAGACTTGTAAAGAATGGCTCAAGATTAGAATTTAAACCAACCAAATAAATCAAAATAATTTGTCAGACAAGTTATTAGAGATCCGAAAGCTTGAGTTTTGCAAGTTTAATCTTGTTTTAATAGAAATCACATGATTTTCTTTCAAATCTTCATCTTCCGAAATTTCAGTTTTTACAGTGTTGATAGCAAGAGAGATCGGTGCGAGAAAAGCAACTATTATTATAAGATGCACGTTTGAGTACCAGAAGGTTTGGAGTGTAATAGCCTGAATGTTAAGATTTGCTATTGCCAATGTCTTCTACTATAGCCTCGGACCGACCAAAGCCTTGTGAGTGGATTTGGTAGACGGAAACTGAAAGAAGCCCGTCGTATAATATGTATATATATATATATATATGTATGTGTGTGTATATGTTTGTGTGTCTGTGTTTGTCCCCACCCCCAACATCGCTTAACAACCGATGCTGGTGTGTTTACGTCCCGATAGAATAAGTACCAGGCTTCCAAAGAATAAGTCCTGGGATCGATTTGCTCGACTAAAAGGCGGTGCTCCAGCATGACCGCAGTCAAATGACTGAAACAAGTAAACGAGAAAAGAGAGAAAGAGTAGCTTGTTCATAATCTTGACAGCTTTGAATGAGACGAAAGTTATCATTCGACTGAGAATTGATAAGTCTAATTTATTGGTGACACTGAGACAATTGCTGTAGCGACTCAAGCACGAAGTTCAATTTCGTAGAATTTTAAACCACGAAGTTTTTTGACTTCACGTATTAGATATAAAAAAAAAAAATAGACAAAACGTAGTTTTGTATAAATTAATCCTTCAGCCTTCACCCTTCAAATTACTCAATCAAATGAAATGCTTATTTATTCACATTGTTTTGAATTAATCAGGCGTTCGATGAGTAACTGTTTATTTTTGGAATGATCTTGTACGGTAGTAGTTGTGAAATGCTGGGTCCGGCCAGTTTGAACATAAAACATATTTGAGCCCCTTAAATGCTGAATAGTTAATGATGTCTCGCAGTCGAAATGAAAGGCTCGAAAACTGTGAATTGTCATGAACTGACATTTGATTTCCGGTTTGAGTTCTCGGAGCAGATTCTAATTGTTTGCTAAATTGTTGTGAAAAGAATACGAGAAGCAAATATATTTTGTTAGTTGACATTTATAGCCAGATAACCATCAACCGAGCTTTATTCATAAACTAGTGATTGTTTGAAAACAAAACAGAATAATAATATAAACAAAATCGGATAACAACAACAAGGCCTGAAATTTATTTGGGAGAAGAGGACAATCAATTACATCGACTCCAGTGCGTAACTGGTACTTATTTTATCGGCCCCGAAAGGATGAAAGGCAAAGTCGACTCTGGCAGAATTTGAACGCAGAATGTAAAGACAGACAAGATGCTGCAAAGCACTTTGTCCGGCGTGCTAACGACTCTGCCAGTTCGCCGCCTTAATAATGATTATAATGTGAAGGCGTATGGTTCAGTGGTTAGAATGTCGGGCTCACAATCATGAAGTAGCGAGTTCGATTCCTGTTGTGGGGTAGCGGTCGGTCCCATTGTTCCCCTATTAGCGACACCACTGGTCCCACATGAGAAGTTAAGCCAATATGACATACCTTAATGCACTAAAACCTTTCATTTGTCTTGAATAGACGCTGTTGGTATTCCAGGAGCGCCTAATATCTCGTGCGCCTTTTTATGCTGAATTCACGTAAGAAAAAAAAAGGATCTTTTTTAAAACGGGGGCCACATTTTTCATTAATGTTTTACGTAGTGTTTTTGGTACCGAAAGACTTTCAAACTTCGTATACTTATCTATTTTGTGTTATAGAACAGAAAAATATTTTTGTATTCGAATTTATTTCATGTAAAAAATTGTCTTATTTCGATAATTTCAACCAATCACTGACAAGTATTCAGTTGTTTACATTTACTCCTTTGGCTGATTAAGCGGTGTAAAGCGTATTTAATTTCCATAGCTTCGTTTTATTTGCTTTTTTCATTTTCTTTTTTTCTTCTTCGTTTTATTTGCTTTTTTCTTTTTAAATTTGCTGTTTTACCCTAACCCTAACCCTAACCCTATCGCCGATAGAATTATTTCAGAATCGTTTGTTTATGTAATCGGCACTTAATGTATATCGGCTGAATGGACGTCAGTGATTGGTTGAAATTACAGAAATACGACAACTTTAACATGGAATAACTTAGGGATTTCTTTTTTTTTTTTTAAAGAAGACTAAGAGAAAAAGATGTTTTATATGACACATTCTACCAGTGTTCCAAGTTTCAAAGTGTTTCGTTAATGAAAAATGTGGCCCCCGTTTTAAAAAAGATCCCCCCCAAAAAAAAGAGAGAGAGAGAGAGAGAGAGAGAGAGAGAGAAGGAAAAGACTAGTCCGAAATGTCACAATAGAAAATGTAATCCCGTTGAGAAGGTTATGAATAAAACACTTTGATCAGTGGTCTGTTTGGTCAAACTTGACTCGAAGTTAAGCAACAATAGCATATAGGTTCCCAGGCACTTACTGCCAAATCTACTTAACTGGAAGATTTATTCAAGATATCGGTGTATGTATGTATGTATGTATGTATGTATGTATGTATGTATGTATGTATGTATGAATATATCTATGTATGTATGTATGTATGTATGTACGTACGCATGCACGCACACGCGCGCGCGCACATATATACAGGGTGTTCAAAAAGTCTCTCCGCGGTGAATTTTTTCATCTTGCGCATCACCATGGCGCTACTTCAAGCGTTTTCGGTGAACGGATTATTTCGTAGTGACTTTGGCCACCAAGGTCACCTGATTTAACACCGTCAGACATTTTGTTTTTCTGAAGAGCAAGTAAAGGATCAGTGTACAAGAATCACCCGAAAGACTGTTAAATAGTTACTGCGGAGAGATTTTTTGAACACCCTGTACATTATCAATGAATCAAAAATCCACAACTTTCTCTCACTCTTTCTACCTGTTTCTGTTGTACCTGTATTTCAAAGGGGCCAGCTGTGTCACAGTCTGTGTCACGCCGAATCTCCCCGAGAACTACGTTAAGGGTACACTTGTCTGTGGAGTGCTCAGCCACTTGCACGTAACCGACGGAGTGCCACGATATATATATATATATATATATATATATATATATATATATATATATATATATATATATATATATATATATATATTATATATTATTATTATGTGTTTGTGTGTGTGTGTGTGTGTGTGTGTGTGTGTGAAGTATACACAGTATACAATGACGGTCAATCCCGTCAATCTCGACGTTTGAGTGTTCCAAGGAGAGTATTTTAAAGAAAAAAAGATTAACAATAAAAAAGAAAATAATAATAATAATAATAATAATAATAATAATAATAATAATAATAATAATATTACTCTTTACTCTTTTACTTGTTTCAGTGATTTGACTGCGGCCATGCTGGAGCACCGCCTTTAGTCGAGCAAATCGACCCCAGGACTAATTCTTTGTAAGCCTAGTACTTATTCTATCGGTCACTTTTTGCCGAACCGCTAAGTTACGGGGACGTAAACACACCAGCATCGGGTGTCAAGCGATGTTGGGTGGATAAACACAGACACACAAACACAGACACATATATATACATATATACGACAGGCTTCTTTCAGTTTCCGTCTACCAAATCCACTCACAAGGCTTTGGTCGGCCCGAGGCTATAGTAGAAGACACTTGCCCAAGGTGCCACGCAGTGGGACTAAACGCGGAACCATGTGGTTGGTAAACAAGCAAGCTACTAAACCACAAAACCACTCCTAATAACAATAACAACAACAACAACAACATTAAAACCACGAAAGAAAAATGTGAATAAGCAACACGACGATCAACATCTAATCTCCACCAAAAATAACCCAAAACAATGTGTCCCCCCCCCCCTCGACACACCTCACATCCAAACACAGAGATACAAAACAAAAACAACAATAGACTTTTGTGAATACTTAATTCGCAAACTGCTGCTGTTGTTTTTTTTTTTGTATTTGTGGCTGTTGTCACTATTGCTATCGGTTAATGGTCATTGTACCTGGTCTCGTAGTAATTAAGATAAGTTATGCATTGCACATGGTTAGTACTGGGCTGGGAAGTTAAAAGCGATAGGAAAGGAATATTATGGACGTTGAATGCGCCAGTAGACTTTATAATGGAGACTTTTACGCTGTGAGTGCTTTTGACTTACAGAACATCGTGTTTAGGTGAGTCTTGATTATTTAAAAATCAAAAAACAGTTTTATATTTATGTTTTCGTCAATATGATTTTTTTGTTTGTTCTTGAATATTTTCTCATACGAGTGAAAAAATTTTCTACCTACCTACCTAAACACGTACATACATATATACAGACATATATACATACATACATATATACAGACATATATACATACATACATATCTGTCTGTCTGTTTGACGGTGTGTCTGTCTATCTATCTATCTATCTATCTATCTATCTATCTATCTACTATCTCTCTCTCTCTCTCTATCTATCTATTTAATATCTATCTATTTAACGTCTATCCATCTATCTATCTACCTGTCTGTCTGTCTGTCTGTCTGTCTGTCTGTCTATCTATCTATCTATCTATCTATCTATCTATCTATCTATCTATTTATCTATCTATCTATCTAGCTATCTATCTGTCTGTCTTTCTATCTGACTGTCTTTCTGTCTGTTTGACGATCTGTCTGTCTGTCTGTCTGTTTGTCTGTCTATCTATCTATCTATCTATCAACGTATGTCATGCTCATGTAATGTCCCCACCACGAAAGAGTGATTATATATGTATGTATGTACGTGTGCATTTATTACTCCTTAGTCGCGTGGCTTAGTGGCTAGGGTGTCAGCATCATGATCGTAAGATTGTGGTTTCGATTCCTGGACCGAGCGACGCGTTGTGTTCTTGAGCAAAACACTTCATTTCACGTTGCTTCAGTCCACTCAGCTGCCAAAAATGAGTAACGCTGCGATGGACTGGAGTCCCGTCCAGCTGGGGAACACATACGCCATTGAAACCGGGAAACCGGGCCCATGAGCCTGGCTAGGCTTTAAAAGGGCGCATTTATTGTTTTATTTATTTCCAGAACACACACACATTCTATCAATTTTTCATCGTAAATATTTTTAATCTGTGGGAGGCGGGTGTTTTAAGGTCCACCATCTCCCTCTGGCACCCGCCATCTCCCATGAACAGGTTCTTTCTACAACGGGGCCAGATTAAGGCCAACTAATACCCTAAGCTCAATCTCACAATGGTGTCCCCTAATCCCTTCTCAATAGAATGACACATTAATATCTAATAATCAGCGAATATGGAAAAACAAGAAGGAAAAAAAAAGCTTGGTCAAGTGTCGTCTGCTAAGCCCAGAGCCGATCAATGTCTTATAAGTGCATTTGTTAGACAGAAATTGTATGAGAACCCGCCACACACACACACACACACACACACACACACACACACACGACAGGTTCCCATCACACAATTTCTGTCTATATGTATGTATGTCTCCTCTATTTTTAAATTATTATAAATCTTCTATTGAGGAGGGAGCCAGTTTCCAACAAAGATACAAGGCTCCATCTTTGGGATGTAGTTAACACAGACAAATTCACATTTGGAA